>NC_089526.1:1305765-1605765 GCF_963924715.1 Thunnus thynnus | reverse complement strand
ATGTATGTAATGAATTGTTTTCTTTAAGAAACTGTTATTTGAACATTTTTCAGTGTGCTCCTAAAGTTATATGTGTGCCCCTAATTTTTTTTCATTTAGGAGCACATGTACTCCTTGAAAAAAAGTAAGCATTGAACACTGCTGTCAGATGTGTAGAAACACTAAGTAACTGGAGTGTGGCGCAGTCCAAGGGCTTCTGTCACAGGCATGTAGATGTTTTCAGACCTAGGTTTAGATCTAGTAAGCCCTGAAAGTTGGAGTGCGACATCACACCTTACAATATAAACCAATGGGGAGGCAATCTCTGGGCATGGACTTTGTGCCAAACTGGGTCGTCTGATGTCTAAACTATAAGTCCGACCACTTTCAAACCTGTATCAATGGATTCACGACGAAAATTCCTACAAAAACTGTGATTTTTAATGTAAGATTTGGCCAAAGTCATGGGATTTATGAGGATATTTCACAAGAAGAGTACTCTGAAATCCTTCTGTCCAGCTGAGAGGGAGAGAGAGAGATGGGAGGGGGGGGATGGGTAAAGTCAGACCTGTCAGCCCACGTCTGAAAACATCTACATGCCTGTGACAGAAGCCCTTGGACTGCGCCACACTCCAGTTACTTAGTGTTTCTACACATCTGACAGCAGTGTTCAATGCTTACTTTTTTTTCAAGGAGTACATGTGCTCCTAAATGAAAAAAATTAGGAGCCCACATATAACTTTAGGAGCACACTGAAAAATGTTTAAGTAAAAGTTTCTTAAAGAAAACAATTCATTACATACATACATACAATTTATCACTTACATATTGAAACTCTTTGTGTGTGTGTGTGTGTGTGTGTGTGTATATGTAAATCACAATTTATGTTGTTTTTAGGGGTGCTCAATTATGGCAAAAATCATAATCACGATTATCTTGTTCAGTATTGGATCACAATTATTTAACACGATCACTTTTTGACTGTCATTTTTGCCAGTTGCCGATGTTGATATATGCACATATTTTTTCCCTCTTGGCTGAGGAGACTATTACATATGCAATCATATATTGTACTAATGATCAAGAAAGACTATAGCCTATATGAGGGAAGAACTCAGGAAGACTGGAGTTTCGCAGCACAGCATTAAAACTTTAAAGGACCTGCCATGAGGGTGGAGCAGCAGTTTTTTTTTTAGTTTATTAGACAGACAGGATTAATGTGAAGGATTTAATCAATGGTGCGTAGTCCAAAGCAGAGGGAGGCAGTAATGCATCTAACATGCTGGTTGCTGTTTGGCCTCAAACCAGGAGGTCACACAGAGAAGGCCTACATGTAACCTGTGAGGCCTGACCACGAGGTGCTTTTTCTTTTGTTTCCCCTGAGACAAAGGAATAGTGCCAAAATACTGCTTACAGACAATGGGAGTCCATTGCAAACTCCATTTCCAAGGATGCTTTGCGATTTTCACACCGCAGCAGGGAACAGTCAACATACAGTCCCTCATTGGCAGAGACGCTCCTGCACAGCACAGCATCCTGATGACGCAGCCATAACATCACCGCCCCTTTAAAAACTGAGCATGCCCTGAAACACACGCCTTTCCCATGTCACAGAGCTAGGGTTAACTTCTGTACTTCTGTGAGTCAGCTTGACTAAAGGGGGTACTCCACGCACATGTTTTCCGCTCATCGAAGACTCCCCTTGCCGGACGAGACGAGACTTCGCCCGTGTTCACCCGAACACATTCCTGGATTCGAGAGAGACTGCTGCTGCAACCAGCATCCTCAAATTCCCTTGAGAAGGAAGAACAAAGTTACTTCAGGAGAACGTGGAACGTCTCTGCCCTGCTCGTATTCACCGAGTCGACTCTGCTGTTCTCTCCGCGATGCCACTGAGAGCCAGCTGCCGTGATTTTCGCCAACCATGCAAGAACGGCCACCGTCTGCATCCGAGCCGAGAACAGCCGGACAGAAAGACGGACTACACACACACCCTGCTCGCTTTCTGAAGCAACCAAGTAAGAGGCGTAAGTCTGGGCAGAGGCAGTGTTAGTTGTGTGTTCTTTTCAGCATCAGTTGCTGTTGTTTAGCAAAGCTTTTTAGCTTTATTGCCATTGTTTTGTTGTGTTGTTGACAGACCGCCGAGTCCATTTTTCTCTGCTTTACTCTGAGGAGTATTTTAAGTTTGCTGCCTCTTAGTTGTGTTCACCACGCTAGACTATTTTGTGTTTGTCCCGCTCGGGACTACTGCTGTGTTTGTGCCACCGTGAGTGAGAAAGTAAATTGCTTTGTCAATCAGAAACCAGACAACGTGCGTTACAGACTGCTGTCCATACACATGCTGTCTGTGGACAAAGGAACCGCTTCTCTCCCTCTCACGATCGCTCTCCCTCCTCCCTCTCTTGTGACTAACACACACACTCACATGCATGCACAGATACACGCACCGACATCTTTTTGCACATCTGATGGTCAGATAACGTCGGACAAAGCTTTGCTTTGTCTTTCCTTATCCGTCATCAGACACGTGTGTTTTTCACAGAATTGGGTGAGTGCAAGACGCCGACCACCAGGCGGCGCCATCTTGCTTTTGTCTGGCCAAGACACACTTCTGCCATTCTGGTCTCGCGTGACATGACTTCCTCCGATAGTCACGTCTGCGTCGCAGACTGACGACATCATTACGTCAGGCCCAGTCGCCATCTTGTCGCACACACACACACATACATGTATTCCCCTGCATGTGTCCAACCCTGTACATAGATGTTTGTGTTTTGTTTGGTAGAATTAGATTTTAGAATAGTTGTTTATTGAATGAAGCATTTGTTAACTTTGTTAATTTTGCTAAGTTTAATAAACACTGTTATATCTTTAAAGAGAAGTTCTTTTGTCATTATTGTGTGTAACATATTGTCAAAAGTGGCTGATTGAAGGAGTCAGAGCTCGAATTCAACCCTTCTTTGTTCACCCTTGAATGTTGATATCTCTCAGATATTAACATTCTAGGTGAACTCCCATTTATGAGACTACCTTGTTTGGTTATTGGTCCCGGTTTCCGGGTGGTGCCCTGTATTTGTTAGTTCATATTAATAATTCTATTAATTGTTATAATTAGTTAATTATCTTTGATAATTGATAATTATTGCAAATAAACAACTGCGTTCCTCACAGATCCAACAGTTGGTGCCCGAATTATTGATTAAGGTTAACAATATCTTGATTTCATAATTCGTAATTATCTATGATGATAATGAATTATTGCTAATAACCAAACGCACTACTGCCCGTCCTGACGTTGCCAACTGCTGTTATGAACCAAAAAGAGAGTAAAATATTTTTCCAAACAGAGTGGTACATCCTGTCAGCCGCAGGATTTCCTATCTGTGCAGCTGAACACAGCAGCTCCTCTACGGACTGTTTCTCCATGATGATCCCGATGTTTCTTCCACCGGTTTCACTTCACTCAGCTGGCTGACAGACCCGCTGGTTTTCCCACTTAACCTGAATAACAAACTGGGGCTCAGTGGTCCAGTTGGATCCAAACAGAGAGCTGGGGCTAGCTGAGAGCCCAGCGGAGGCTAACCAGTTGTGCTTCTTTCCGGTCATGCTGCAGCTTACGCTCCGCTAGCCTTAGGAGCGTCACCACTTTCTGTATCCGTTGTTTCAACTTTAAATCCCTCTAGCGTTTCATATAGTGTTATGGTTGTAATTTGTAGTTGCACAGTGTGCGAGTAAATTATTTCTCCACTTCGCACATATCTATTTTTAGGGGCAAATGCAAGTGAAATATTCACACTGTAGAGCCCTGTGACAGTACACATTTCAATCAAACTTTGACCAGATCATGTGGGTTAAAAGTGTTCAAAACTTGTACAATTTTGATGACACAGGTGTGAGCAACTCAGCCTTATATGACAAACATCATCTGATTCACATGAAATTTTCAAGGTGTGCTCTACAGTTGATATACAGCGACATGATGTTCACTTAATGGGTGTTTTCTAGCACCATATAGTGGACTCAAGAAATGACATCTAACTCCTTCATGCAATGTTAGATAACAGTGAAAAACTTAAGTTACATGTCCAGCTTTTGTCCAGCAAGTACTCGTAACAATGTACATTTATACGTACGCCACATAGAAGTGCAATCAAACTGGCTAAATAGCACCTCCCACGAAATCGCAGCAAAGCAGCCCCAGCAGCAGGTAAGATAGTGGACAAAGAAAGTGATGTTTATTTCCTTATTGCACTGTGTGAAAACAGCCCGGGTCTGAAGACATCTACATGCCCGTGACAGAAACCCTTCGACTGCGCTGTGGCCCGACGTGCGCAAAGGCGCGAGGGCCCGTTCAACGCTGCTTGCAGCTTTAATTAGTGTTCATGTCCAACACACAGCAAAGTGAGGTTGGATAGTTTGGCCTCATCCACACACAAACGCAAATAGCTCTTAATGAGCCTCAGAAGGCTGAAACTTTGTCTGGCAAGTTTCATTCACCATAAACATAAAAAGACACGAATATCTCATATTTTGGATAAAGTTTTCAGCGAAGTTAGTCATAAACTTTGAATCGCTGCTTCTGCAGTCTTCACTTCCTGCAGAGTTAATGAGCAGAAATACGGACAGCACCACTCTGCCATTGCAACCCACACTGTGGTGGGAGGGGGGATGACACCCATAGAGATAAGAACTACCATAGAGAATGAATAGAGGAAGCTGAGAGTTAAGTTCTCCTGTTCCTGCTGCACCCACGGGGTCCAGTGCTACATCCCCAGTGGGCTCTTACTGAGCGTGGGCCCTGGGGCGGCGGCCCCCTCTGCCCTCACGGTCACTCCGCTTATGGCCTCATTCAAAAACAGCTTGATAAAGCAGGCTAATATGGCAAACTTCAGGCGAGAGGCTGGTAGTAGGCTACAAGCGAACTGAAGCGAACTCCGAAGCGAACAGACGAGGGCGTTGAAGGTTGTACCATTTCGAGGAAGGGGCGGGGGGGCTCTTTTTATATATTAGGTAAAAACATCTAATTTGCCTTGAGTGATAGGGTACATACGATGAAAAAACTAATGGTGGGCATGTCCATAACAAATTTATATATTTTTTCAATTTGTGTTAAAATGTAATAATGTGATAATTATCATGACATTTTATCAACCTTATTTTTGGGGCCCCCGCCTGGTACTTGAGGCCCCACGCGCCCTGCATACTCTGCGTATGCGGAGTGGTGGTACTGAGCACTTTTATACAAGGATTGAAGACCTTTATTGTCATCTCACCACGGTTACATTTATAGTTTTCGGTTTCAAACGCTACATAGGAAGACATGCAATTGCGTTTACCCGGGTTTTGGTGATAAGATAGCATAAATGTAAGAGGTATTCAAACTTTAGAAGAATTTAAAACTAAACTTTAAAAAAACATATAAATAAAATAAATAAAGAGTATATAGAATACAGTGTGTGGGGTTGAATTGGTACAAGCAGCTGAAAACTGTAGCAGCGTTCATGAAAAGTGTTTTACAATGTTCCTGCTGCTCATTCACACAATTATTCACACATTCACACACCGATTGCGGCAAGCTGCCGTGCAAGGTGCCGCACAACCATCAGCGTTTGGTATCTGGCCCAAAGACACTTCAGCATGCAGACAGGAGGAGTCGGGGCTCGAACCACCGCTTTACCTCCTGAACCACAGCCGCCCAGATACTAAACTATATACTATAATAGTATATATGGTCATATTGCACAAGCCCTTTGTACATTAAACCTCCTTAAACACAAAATAAATAGAGGATAAAGGGTGAAATGTGCATGCAAGACGTCTCAAAGAATATTTCAAGCTGTGATCTCTGTCCTGCAGATGTGAAGGTGAGTGCTAAGTTACATTTCATCCCGTTAAAAAGACTAAACTTTTCCATCAATGCACACAAGTAGCGAAGTCAGCTTTATTTATATAGCTTAACATCCTCAACATCCTCTGTCCTCAGACCCTTGATTCAAATAAGGTAAAACTCCCCAAAAAACCATTTAATGGGGAAAAAATGTAAGAAAACTCAGGAGGAGCAACAGAGGAGGGATCCCTCTTCAGGACGACAGACAGGAAATAGATGTTGCGTGTACAGAATAGACCAAGAAGGTAAAGAATCATTCAGAGTCACTTACAGATCTGCTGCTCTGCATCTGCTCCCTCTGCATCCAAACGCAGGAGTTGCTCCGTCATGTAGAGGTGCTGAAGATAAAGGGGGAGGAAGAGGAGGAGGAAGAGTAGAAGCCAGCCTCCTCCTCCTCCTCCTCCTCCTCTCACCACAGTTTACAGAAGAGATAGATAACCTCTAATTAATTTTTTTTAAATTACTGTCAGTGAATCAGAGTTGGATTTTAACTTGAAACATATTTTAGAGGAAATCTGGCCATCAGAGCTGTTTCTGGCTCTAAAAGGATTTAAAAAAAAAAAAAAAAAAAGGGCTTCTGAGAAAGAAAAGAAGAAAAAGAAGAAAAAACAAAGTTTTGCTAACAAATGTGTTTTCAGTTTGGGGGATTTTTCTCAAATCTTTGCAAGTAGTTTTTAAAAGGTTCCCAGAGGTTTCTCCTTGTATTCGTCAGACCACTACTGTCTCACAAAATTTAATCACACTTTGAGAATTTTTGCATACATGTTGAGTAAACGGTTACAGTTGGTAGCATTTGAAGTTCAACATTTGATTTATCAATTTTTATACCAAAGTTTAATGATTAACTCTGGTATAAAACATGTCTGAAAAAAAGTCCATAAAAAAGTTAAATATATTCAGTGTCCAATAAACGTCTTCCAAGTTCAAATATACTCTGGTTTAAAAGCTAAAACAGATGTTAGTGCTCTGGCAGAGTGAGTGTCTGAGACAGTGGGAGAATTCTGTTCAGTTCTGAGGAAATTCTGAAGAAAAGATGTTAAGTATTATGTGACTCGACGTCATGCTGTAATCAATGTTTTTTTGAATAAAATGGATAAATGAAAGCAGACTCTCTGTTTCCCCTCCACTTGACAAAGCTTTTCAGAACTTTTTAGCTCCTACTTTTGGTTTTGCAGCACATTACCTGTCTGGTTCAGTCTCAGCTGGAAACTACCTGGTGAACATAGTGGAGCATTTTGAACGTTTACACTATACTAACACTATTAAATATATTCTACAAATTTCAGGTAAAATATTTACATTCACAGTATTTATCAAATTCAAATATATACAAACTTACATGTATTTAATTAAGTGATCATTGAAATAATTTATTTTAAGTCATATTTCAATTTTATCTTCATCATCAGTTAATCTTCTTCAGATGTTTTGTTCTGTTTTGTACAGACCAAAAATATATTCAGTTTACAATCATATATGACAAAATCTTCACATTAGAAAAGCTGCAACCAGAAAACTTTTGGCATTTTAGAAAGAAAAAAATTCAAATTCATTTTCTGTTGATCAAGGAAGGATCAAGTTCAAATGAAAGGGACTGTCAACAATTTTTAACCTCACTAAAAACTTGTCATATATATATGAAATCAACTGTTTGTTTTCTAATTGCTATATTTATGCCTATTTATTGTACTTTTTTTTTGAGGGGGGGGGCGGGTTTACATCGATAACAATAAACTCAATATTTAGTGTAGGTTGTAGGCTGAAAATGCAGTAACAACATCCAAATAGAAAACGATGACCTTTTGCACACTGGCACATAGCCAATGTTGTTCCTGTCAAATACATAAACTGTATAAAAGTAATGGATGTAGCCACTGTGATGTCATAGACTTGTTGGGATGGGTAGGAGTACGTTTGGTTATCAGTAACAATTCATAACAGCACTGATGCTGAAAAGAACACACAACTAACACTGCCTCTGCCCAGACTTAAGCCTCTTACTTGGTCGCTTCAGAAAAAGAGCAGGGCGTCTGTGATGTCTGTCTTTCCGTCCGGCTCTGTCCTCGGCTCGGATGCTGATAGTGGCCGTCCTCGCTCTGACGGTGAATCTCACAGTGGCTGATTCTCAGCGACGTTGTGGAGAAAACAGCAGAATCGACTCAGTTGAAGAAGAGCGGGGCAGAGAAGTTCTGCGTCTTCCTGAAGAAAAATCCTTTTCTTACGTCTGCAGGGGAATTGAAAACGCTGGTCGCAGCTGCGGTCAGTTCAGTAAGAGCTTTCTCCTCTTGTTCTCAATAACTCCTGAACAGTATTCAGCCTGTTTTATCAATGTTAACTTCAGAATCAATTTTTACTCCCAAGGGAAAAAATCTGAACTTTATTTGACAAGGATGTTTGACAAGCAATGTTTAGAGTTTTTAAGTAGGAGTAACTCACCTTCCTCCCTGGGTCTGCAGGTGGTCCCTTTTGGAATTGCAGGTCATGTGACACACTCGAGTCCCCAAAAATACTTTTTCCTACAAACCAAGACACAGCTGTAAAATAATGAAACAAAAAATTACTGAGCATCACACACATTCAGAAACAATTGCATTATTACAATTTAAATTATTAGACCAATAAAGGCTCATGTATTACTTTTGTTCCTTTCATGTGTGCAGAAGGACTGTAATTCACATCCTAATGTCCCAGAAATGCAGAAACCTGATAAAAGTCTTTGGCATATGCACCTGGTGAGCAACTTAGGGCAAAGTATCTGTTTCTCTTAATATTTCCAAACAGGAAAAGTCCAATTAAGCAGCCAGAGAACACCCATGTGAGATTATAGTTCAGTTACTTTCAGTCCAAATGTCTGCTCATTGCATAATTTATAACAGACATTTCAGACCAAAATTAATTAATTTAAAAAAAAATTGATGCATAGCTAGGAGGTTGTGACTTCAACCCTCTGAAAGTCTGTAATTTTTTTACTTTCATTTTCACATTATATTACTTTCATGTCCACAATAAAGTTTAAATGTTGTTTCAAAACCTTTTCCACACAGCCAGGAATTAAAATCTGGTGAGGCAACACTCACTGAAACACAGAATCTTTTCTTTCTTGATGTTTTGGTGGCCTAAAGGTAGAAAAATGTCTTTAATCAATTCAGTTAATTGTAGATATTTAAAGTTTCCCAAGCATAAATGTCATGGTCCACAGCCAGCAGAGTTCAACTTTCCTTATCTTTGACCATGGATATATTATAGGAACTAAAATATAAATTTACACGTCAAAGTCATGAATTATTAAGAGACTTTGATATGCAAATACACCTTTGACCAAAAACTAGCCTAACTTGCTAAGTATCAGTTAGTTCAAAGTTTATGACGGAAAAATTATGTGCTAGCTGCTGAAATTTTGCCAATGAAACATCAGACAGAATAAATACAGAAACATTTAATGCTGCAATTGAATACTAATGCTAAAAGAATCTCAAACAGCAGTTGAAATAGAAGTGCTAATAGAGGATAATTGTTAACTTTCACATAAAGTAAGCAATAGCCTACATTTAATGTTGCTAGCTTTCTGGAGGCAGTGTAATTTTGCAAACGTTTGCCTTGCATTTTACAGATCGACATCAACGTCATAGGTGTTATGACAGATGAGGAGTTAAGCCAGTATATCGTAAGATATGGGGACCGACTTGCGCTCAGAGCATTTTGTCGTCAAAGAACTGTGACAAACGAAGAGTCGGGAGGAGTAGAGACAGTGAAGTCCTCTCTCATGCAGAAATTAAGAGACAGATTAAGAACTCCTGCTAACAGTGACACACAAGGCCCCGGTATTGGCAATAAACATGCAGCCAAAGTCACCCGGCGGGTTGAAATGGGATGGCTCCACTTTGAGAGCGGAACTTATCACCAGGTCAGAACGAGAAAAGGAGGAGGAACACGGAATCTGTCGGTCCAGAAATCAGTGACTATGGGTGAACTGGTGGAGACAGGCAAAGACTTGTTTTTTCCAAATGGGCATTCATCCAAAGGACCAATGGAAGACTTCGAGTTTGACATTTGTGATTACAGTCACAATTCTGTGCCCCATGAAGTCACGGTGGGCCAGCTGTACGAACAGACTAAACTACGAATGCTGCGCATCTACACAACCACCAAGGCTAAAGACATTATACTCCTCTCAGATGATTCATTGGACTTCGAGCCAACACATAAGAGGCCAATGAAGGTAATTTATCTTCTGCCACATTTGTGGTATCAATACATAGGCTACTGTAGATATTTAATTTATATTGATTGGTTGTTTATTGCTATGGTTTTAAAACGGCGCAGATTGTGGGTGAAAATGCTGCAATATAAGTAGAATTAATGACTTCCTTTATGGTTGGTGTGGTTGTATACCACACCTGTCTCATATGCTGAGTATGATGTATGCTGTAAAAAGATATGCATTTGATACATATTTATTGTAATTTAATAAGTTTCACCTTAGCTTTCCTACCTGTGCTCTTATTCAATGTGACCTGTACATTCACAGATGTCAGTTATTTTTTAGGATAAATCTATTGTCTTAACTCTATGTCAAGTCTGTATAAGCCCATAATTTGCTGATTTGCTGACTTTTTTATAGGCTAGGACAATGAAGACACGATCCTTGAGGAACAAGACCAGGAGACGTCATCAAGTGGATCATCCAGAGAGCTCCTCTGATTTAGATCTAGCTCCCAGTGGCTCAATGCAGAAAAACCATGAAAAAGTAAGCCCTAGTATTGCATTTTTATGGACCCAGTCTGTGCTATACAGTACAGAACTTGTATTGTCTGAAGATTTTTTTGTACCAAAATGTTCAGTATTCTTTAAAATTCAAACAAAAATTGATTAATCAAAAGTTATAGTTTCCTGTAGTGGTGACACATAGACAGGTGAAGTCTATGAGGACACAGAAATGGCCTTTAAGAGACCACAATTTTGTTGCAAGTTGTAAATCCATCTTAAATTTTAACTGCAGTTAAGATGGGAGTCTACGAACGGTTTTGAGTTTAATGCTACATTAAGTCAAAATGCATACACCAAAAAATGTACTCAGGTGCAGGGTGTTATAATCACATGAATACACATAACAGCTTGGATCAGATGATTCAAAAACATAGATAATATAATAATTACACATTAATAATAATACATTTGTTTGTTTTGTTGTTTTTTATGTTTAATTATCAATAGAGAGGAGAGACAATCAGCCAATCAAGATCAGCAACTCCTGAGATGGGTAACACAGAGGTCCTGCATCCACGACCTTCTGATGATGTTGGCAGTCATACTCAGCAGTCAACAAGAAGGCATGGATCTGAAGATGACTGTTTAAAGCCTGTGCCAAATCAAGATGCAGACCAGTTGTTAAGTGATGTCTCAGATTCCCCTCTTGCTCCTGCCATTCAACAATCTCTTGAGGACTTTGAAGTGAACTTTGGACCCATTGCTGGTGATGATAGTGATAATCAAGACACCACCCTTCCCTGGAATCGTCATGACTTGAGCAGCATGCAGGTAAAATGTAGAACTAAGTTCTAATAGTACTGTAAAATTATTAGTGCCATTGTCAATTACTTTAAAGAGTTTTTCTTATTCATTATTCTGTCTATAAAATGTACAAGAACTGTAACATTACCATCCCAAGTTCTCTCACCCCAAGATCTTTTTTTTTAAATTCATTTTTCATCCAAACATTCCAAAATAAATTTCCAATTTCATGCATCATAGTATGAAATAGAAAAGCAGCAAATCTAAAACCACAACATTATCACCATTTTTGCATGCTAATTGATATATTGATTGTCAAGATCTTTGATTCTTTTTCTGTTCACTAAGTGATTAATCAATCAATAATCACACCTAATTACCTTTTTAAAATATCTTGCAGCACTCTACATTCAATGATAGACGTGTATCATCAAGCTGTCTTCCAGCATCACCAGATCCATTTGACAAAGAAATCCTCCTTTTAAAATTAAGATGAGTAAACATAGTTGATGATGTCCTTAATGTCTTCATGGATCCAAAAGTACTGAATGCTAGTCTAAGAATGGAGTTTACAAATGAGAAAGCTATGGACAGTGATGGTGTGTCAAGAGAGGCGTACTCCGCATTCTGGGACCATTTCTTGGACCAGTGTGAGGGGGAAGATGAACGAGTACCCAGACTACGACCAGACTATTCTGAGAAGAAATGGCAAGCTCTCGGAAGAGTGTGGTTGAAAGGATACCTGGACCACAAATTCCTACCAATCAGACTGTCACCAGCCTTTGTTCTTGCCTGTTGTCAATGAGTTAGCTCAGTGGATGAAGAACTCTTGATGATGTCATTTGCCAGATTTCTTTCAGAGAATGAGCGTGCGTCGCTTGAAAAAGCACTACAGGGCAACATTGATGAAACTGTTGAGGAGGACTTACTCAATGTCTTCTCAAGAATGGGCTCACACTGCCTGCCCCCTAAAGACAACTTACGGGCTGCCATTTTAACAATGGCACACAAAGCTCTTCTTCAAGAGCCAAAGTTCATAATTGACTGTTTCCACTCCAGTGTTCACAATGCTATGCCAACGCTCATAACCAAAGACAACATAATGGAGCTCTATGAATCTAAGAGGCCAACTAACAAGAAAGTGGCCCAGATGATAAAACCATCAACTGAAAGCCTAAATCCACAAGAGCAGACTGCTCTTAACCACCTGCTACGGTATGTGAGAAGCATCGACCAAAGACGACTGGAGATCTTCTTACGCTCCTGCACAGGATCTACTGTGCTGTGCAAAGACACAATCGAAGTAATTTTTAATGCATTGTGTGGTTTAAGTCGCAGGCCTGTAGCACACACATGTGGAGCAGTTCTTGAGTTACCATACACCTACAGCTCATACCCTGAGTTTCGTAAAGAATTTGATAATGTCTTGTCTGGCGACTGCTTTACAATGGATATTGTGTAGTGAATGCAAAGGATCTTGCACATCCCTCTTCTACACTGAGATTATTATGGCATTTGTCTGAAGCAAAACTGTTTCTACAGATTTACATTTATTTAGATTTAAATCCTTGAAGCATTGTTCATTTATTGTTCTTATTAAAACAGAAACAGTTGACATTTTTTGATTTTTTATTTTCTTATTGTAAATGATTTTTCTGTAATTTGTTAGTACACTGAGATTGAAATTTTCCACAAGACGGTTAAAGATTCATAATTTTGATAAGTCAGTAGGGTCTGCTCTCACAGGTGAGTGTCCCTTTTTGTACAATTATTACATTTTCATGTGCATCTTTGCAATGCAATTGTTATTCTGAATGAAGTTCATCATTCAGCATTTTCGTCAGCATTCAACAAAGAAATACCTGTTCAATGCACATACAGTACCATTTCAAATGGCTGTTTTTCTTTGAGCCTCATATGGTAAATATACTGACAGTTAACTACAAAGAGCATAATATTCTCAAATAAATATTCAGTTCCTCTTTCATGTCCTGCCTTGTTGTTTCTCTTTGTAGTCAGTGTGCATATAGTGACATATCAATCCTTTTTGCCCCTCAATATTGCTGAAAATGTTCTTAATGTCTGTGGCATAGCACTGTTCCAGTGTAGTCAGTGTGCACATGTTGTACCCCTGAATAATCTGAATAATAATCCATCTCAAATTAGAGAGCAGATGTTATCTCATTCCTCAAATGCAGGTACAAATCCAATGCTTGATAAGCATCAGCTGGAAGATGCAGCTGTGGCTCTGCCATCAGAATGTTGCAGATGTTGTAGATGTCTGTGTCACATGGCACTGCTGGTCGAAATGTGCAGTTACTCTGACACAACTGTGCATCAGCTCTGTACACTGGGGAAATGCAGTCATAAGTTGTGTAGAGTTCTGGGAACATGTACATGATTCGGGGGCGACCACTGGGCACCCTGTCATTCTTTGATGGTCTGATGACATGTGAATCCCACACATGGATGGTCTCGTCTAATTCATCCTGGAAAAACAGTATAGAGAGAAAGAAAAGTTAATTAATATGCAATTTGTTATTCTCATCATGCGCTCCTTAAGTAAGTTATGAGATGACTTGAAATAAATCATGTTAAATCTTGAAGTTTTTGATGAAGTTAGGAGAAATTGAGTGGAAAAGGACCAGCATAAATAATTTAATAAATTAATAAAAAATAAATTAATAAAAACAGTGTTTGCTGCCCACTATGCTTGTACTGGGGAAAAATCACTATTATATGATGAGACGTTATTTCATGCGGATAGTTAAATGAGTGAAGTTGTCACAACTCTTCTTCTGTATGTCTGTGTCTGTATGGAGACAGCTCTACCCGCTGAGAGAGATTAGACTACAGGACACTGGTGAAGTGAGTTTCAGGGTGAATATTTAATACTGTTGAACCCACAATGAATATCCGAACAGCTGTCAAAAGTTCAACCTAAAACTAACTTCACCACCTTGCTGTTGTCGAATGAAGACAGAAATCATCAGATCAATTTTATGATTGTTTCACAGCGGTAACGTTCAACATAATACATCTAGAAGTCGAGTGTAAAGTAAAGACAGATTATAGTTATTTGAAGAAACCCCACCAACTCTCTATGCGCTGATTTGCTGTGCTTGCCCCTTCGATGTAGCTGTCAATATCAGAGCCGTCATGAATGTTACGACGGAGAAAATGCTGAAAGTCTCTGACTTTAACATTTTCAGTGCCCCGGTCGCCTCTGACAATTCTTGGACAACCACCGAATTTCTGGACTGCCTCCATATAGTAGCCTCCAATGATTTTTGGGTCACTGCTGGTCGTAAATGCATTCATCCAGATAATTTTCCGGGAAAATCCGTCAATACAGCCGTTTATACAGATACCAAATGGTTTCAGTTTGTCATAAGAGTCAAATTGCCAAATATAATTGGGCCCTTTTGCAAAATAGTTTCGACGATGGAGCCGCCTCCTTCCTCTGAGTTCAACACCCCTTGGGTCAAGTTCTTTAAGAATTAAGTGTACCTCTACTTTCTTGATGTGTAATCCGTTCTCCTTGCATTTAGTGTACATCCACCTATACCCACACAGCTGGCCACTTGTTTGTAACTGTTGGTGAATGAAATCAACCACACGATCCAAAGGGGTGTATCCCTTGCGCCGAAACAGACTACATGCTTTCAAAATTCGTTTTAAATGTCTTTCAGACACAACATAGCGATGACGACTTGCAAGCAAAGCAGCAATGTCCTTACAATGAAGTCCTAGTTCGAAATACAGCCGAATTAACTCCTGAACTGGCATTTTCACACAGACCTCAAACCAAATGCAGTGGATCTCCCACAAAACATGCGCGCGCATCCAATGCTTTCTCGTGCGCACGAGAACATTTCGTGTGAGCACGAGATGTTTTCTTGTGCGCACGAAAAAGTAGTATCTCGTGAGCACTAGAAATTTTCTCGTGAGCACTAGAAATGTTCTCGTGCGCACTAGAAATGTTTTCGTGAGCACTAGAAATGTTCTCGTGCGCACGAGAAATGTATCTAAAAAAAAATTTTTTCCCATGTCCCTTTAGGGGCTCCGTAGAAAACTAACATGACTGACCTGCATTTAAATAGTGTAGTCTTTGTATGGAGTCAGGTGTGTATGTTGTGTGTCAAGCTGTTTTCCTACAGTAGTTACTGAGGCAATTTTCATGCTTCCTCTCACTGTGTGCTTGATGTGTTTTATGAGAGAATCTTTGTAAAGAATACTGAGTGATAACAAACCTAGAAACTATCTGCAAACTAAAATCTCTGTTCTTACAGTATTGATAAACTTAACTGTTGGAGCATATTTCAGACATATATTACTGCACATATGTAAGGATTAATAAGCTTTGCTAGTAGAGTAAATATACCTCTCTTACTTCTAAAAAACTGAATAACATCATCACTCCATGGTAATAGAAACTGACCCATGTTGCTCTGTAAACGAGCTCTATGTAGACCTTCACTGTGAGGACACCTGCAGCTTTTCTAGTGCTTTAGTGACACTTTGTGGCTATGACGCAGTACTGATCTGCTCTACTGGAAACTGCAGGTTGCATTTGTTACACATCATTTTAACTCTAGTTGTATTATACATGATATTATACATCAAGAGATTTATTTAATCAGGATTTTCCTGGCAGTGATGATCAGCTGTTTGATATTTTCCTTGAACTTACTGACCTAGAAAGCATTTTTAAGAGAGCTCATGTTTCCACTGAGGCTGCACAGTCCTCAAACATGTTTGAGTCTAGCAAATGGATCAGCAATCAATACACAACATATGCTTACATGTGCTTTGATGTTTTTGTTTGCTTTTTGTATGTCTTGTTTGTTCGACCTGCACAGAGACTGCAAATCTGACACATTTACATCATATTGATGTTAATGTGTGTTGTCCCTGATATGAAAAATGCTTATGTGGCATATGCAGTAACCATTCAGCTACCAGGGCGCTCCCATTTGGAGCCATTTTTAAGAAAAAAAAGTCCAAATTCTCTGATTCCAGTTTGTTAAATGTGAATATTTTCTGGTTTCCTTAATCCCTTATGACAATAAACTGAATATCTTTGGGTTGTGGACAAAACAAGACATTTGAGGATGTCATGTTGGACTTTGGGAAACACTAATCAACATTTTTCAACATTTACCAAACAGCTAATCGATTAATGGAGAAAACAACTGACAGATTAATCGCTAATAAAAATAATCATTAGCTGCAGTCTGGAACCAAACCAGACCAAGCTGCACAGGATCAACATCAATTAGTCCCTCACCTCAGGGAAAGGAAAAAGCCCTCTGATTGGCTAATTGATAACAGGATTTGAAAATGAATCTGCAGTTTTTGATATTGATAGACAATGCTGAGTTTTGATGAGTAATGTGAAATATGAATTTTAATCGGAAACAGAACAAAATATAAAATGATTGATTGTTGCTTCAGAAATGCTACTAAATCCAGATTTATCCAGCTCCTCTTTTTTTCAAAAACAGCACCTGATCTCTTCATAAAAGTCCTGAAAGAAGCATTTCCAGCAACTGGAATCAACATCCAACAGAAAGAGTGCAAATCACCAGTGGAAAAAAAAAAAACATCTCCATACTCATAAAAATAAAGCTGCTTTTTTCAGAAGAACAAAACTTGCATTCATTCAAGAAGAAAATTAAAGGAAACTCCATGTGACAAAAAGCCCAGCCGTGAATAAGAAATTTAAAAATATCTGTGAAGTCTCCTTGGTTATTTCCTTGAAAATGTGCTTTTTTCTGAAAGTTTTCTCATCTTCTTCGCCCAACATCCTCCTCATCGACTCTTCGTCAGACAAAGCTTCTCACAAGCCTTCTGCGTCTCAAAGCGGTTGCTGTTGCCGCTGCAGCCGCCGTACCAGAAGGGGGAGCATTCCCCACGTTTGCTGTCGAAGAACCACATTAAGGTGTAGTTCTGGCAGCCGCCGACGTCATGTTTGAGAAAACAGGTTTCTGGATGGAGACACAGGAGAGACATTCAAGTGTTACACTAAACAGTGAGACTAATGCAAGAACATTTCCATATTTTTATCATATTTTATTTTAAAACTTTTTTCCAGGTCAGATTCAGCGAGAGCGACACACAACACATTACACACAGACGGCTCAGACAGTGGAGTTATAGAAATATAGCAATTAAAAGATGGCAGTGAAAATAAGTAATAAGTAAAATGCAGTAGTTGCTGTTCAACAGATAATAAATAATTGTCATTTAAAGAGTTGGTTCTGTACTCATTTATTGAAATTTAAATCTCACCAATGTCTGGTGCTGTAATCCATTACACAGTAGCATAAAATTACTATATTTTATTTTACAGTTACGTACAGCTACTGTAAAAGTAGATACAGTACCATAAAATTACTGTTTCATTTTACATTTGCTACTTTAAATAAAAACACAGTAAACTTACTGTAAAATAAATTACAGTAAGCGTACTGTGTTAACTTCAAAATAAAATTACTATACGTGGAAATACGAGATAATGTTACTAATATAACAGAAACAAATTAACTTGTTGCAATAAAAGGTTAAATACGGATATATTTGGTTGAAAAACAAATAAAAGAGACGTCTTAAGAATTTTCTTGAGTACTTGGAGGCCGGCTCAAAGAGGAATCTTTTTGAGGCTGTTTTTATAAGTTACGATAAAACGGGAGGAGTTTGGGTCTAAAGGTTTTTGTGCCGAATTATTGATGAATATTCAATTTCTTTGTTCTAGGGCTTTAGGTGTGACTGGTGGTTTGCAGCCTGCATCTCCTGGAGTAAAGGAATTTTGTAGAAGTCTAATTCTGAGTTTTAACACGCAAGAATCACACTTCAGAGTCACTGTGGCCTAATATTTCACATTAAAGCTGTAAATACATTCTTTTCATAATGTTCAAGCATTTCATGATATTTTCTGACTGATAACAGCTAAGCAGTTTACTTATGTTTCATAAGAAGTCAGTTCTCCTAATAACAAACATTAACCCTCATATTAACACTTCATGATATCTAAGCATACAACCTTCATTGGTTCAACTTTCTCAAACTATCTACACATCTTAAACCATCTACTGAAATAAAGTTTAATACTATAGTGAAAGGAAATAAAGTTAGGCAACACTTATGTTATTATATTACTTTCAGAAACATATTTAAATATAAGATGAGCAGAACTCTTACTTCAATATAAAAGCATTCAATGTGACTATTGTTTAACAAAAAAAGAAAACTTTAAACTCAAATCCTTCAAACATTATATCTTAACATTCCTATTACTTCAGAAACTTAATTCTTTCAACACAACTACTCGTCTAATTTAACTATTAAAATATGATTGCCTATGAGGTTAATAGATCACAAGTTAAACACTTGGGTGATTTTAAAAAACAAACACATGGTTATCAAACATTCATTATCTCTTCACATAAGGGAATTTAACTCTTGTCAATAGAGGGCAGTATTGTTACCTGTAGTATAAAAGGTCAATAAAATCTAAGTCTTATATCTCTTTAGTAGATAGTCATACACCTTTGAAAGTTATACCATTCTTCTTGTATTTACATGACAAATATTAATTCAATTAGACATTTAATTTACATGAATTTCAGGTTTGCCTCAGATTTTCAGGGAGGCTTCACAAAGTCGTCAGGAATGTGGGTTAGTTCATGGCTTTGGTGATAAGAGTCCGTGCTCCATCTAAGGTGAGAGTTGTTTTTCTCCAGTCCAAGTGGCCTTTAGGGTCATTTCATGCTTTAAGTTTGTGTCATAATTCAGCTTATTGAAATGGTTTCTTAGGAGGTCTTCCTGAGTCTGTTGAGCATCACTGATCAACCCCCACTTAGGCTTACAAAGGTCAGTTCAGATTCTGATGTTCTTTTGCTTCCGTATCTTTAAATTTGACAGTTGTGCTCGAAAAACTTGGACCTCAGTATTTCTAACATCTTGCTCACAGTCCTCAGTGTAGTTACAATCTGCTTTACATTGAAAAAAGTCACTAAAATGTGGTTTAAACAAAAGTTATGTCACCAGGACATAAAAAACCATCTAGGTTACACTTATCGTAACCAATACAGCTTTCTTCCAAGTCAGATTCAGCAAACCTTTATACCTGTACAAACTCACTGTACAATTCTATGTGCCCTCATGAGATGTGAGCAGTAGCACAATCAACACCTTCATATTGCTATATAAATGGAATTGAGTCAAAATAAACTACAGTGTGTGTGTGTTCATAGTGATGTGACATATCACAACACAACACTAGATGAGTTCATTGTTGGTTTGAGTCTGCATGTGGGATTTCTTGACAAAGAGAAAAATGTAGACAATCATCAGACGTATCCGTAACTGAGACAAATTCAAAGTCTGAGGAAAACAAACCACTAGAGGATGCCAAAAGCCGCTGGAAGACGTTTAATAAATGTGGTAATGCATAACAATATTTCTCCAAACCAGACAATTTACTGTATCAAACTCCACCATTCTGACACAAAAGGAGCTTAAAACAAACCATGAAATGTATTCACAGATATTTTTAATCCAGTTCTGATCATCAGCTGCTGACAGTGTGTGTTTTTGTGTGTAAAGTGGTGTGTGTGCTACCATTGAGGTTAACTCCAGATGCTGTCTGTCCTCGCCGGTTGATGTGTCGATGACATCCAGCTGTCTGGTCCAAGTCATTACTCCCATCTGCTCCTTAAACTCCACATCCTCATCCATCAGCTCTGCCGACCCGTCACTGGACACACAGCAGCAGACGTTCACTGATTCACGGTAAATTATTCTCAATAACACAGTCATAAAAGTTACATCTTCAGTCACACTTTTTACTCTTTATTTGTCAACTAGTTGTCATCAGAAACAAGTAGTGAACTCAACTCTCAACATATCATCAGCTTTCAAGTTGATATGTTGAACTTGTTAGCAAACAGTTGCTTATTTCCACATCCAGAGTTGTGTTTCTGTCCAGCTGGTGAATGTAAGTCCAATATTCACTCTCTTTTAGTTCTGCTTTTACTCTCTACCAACTCCTGAGGGAAATATCTGGCTCTTTAGCTGCTAAATGCTCCACTATGTTCACCAGCTAGTCTACAGCTAACTGTGATTGTTTGCCGTTTGGTGCTGAGCAGGTTGTGTACAGTGGCTTTTTACAGCTTTTTCTCTGAAAACAGCTGCCAGCTGTGGCCCAAAATGACGCTATGAGAGCGCTGAGAGTGAACCAAAACAGTAAAGTTGCAGCCGGACAGATAAACAATGAGCTGAAACTCACTATAAAGCGTAGAGCCGAGAGGAGCTGCAGAGTCACTGATAATTCTCTGTAGGTTCATCACCAACACATTACACACTGACAGATCAAATATTCATATTAAAGTGGCTGTAAAGGACTGTATGCATCTTATTGACTTAAAGCTGCACTAATCAATATTTGTGTATTAACAACTGATCACATGACAACATTAATAAAATTATTAATGGCAACTTAAATCCTTATCTGGACATGATACCAAATAACACATGGTAGATTTCTAGACAGACTCTGATGTTTTTTTTGCCTCCATACCTTTATATCTTTAGGCAAAAAAAAGAGAAAAAAACAGAAAATATAATTAAACAGCTACATCTCAAAAAATGTGACATTTTTATTTTATTTATTATCAGAAACATTTACAGACTTGTTTTGGTGGCTACTGGATTTGTGCTGAAAAATTTGGACCTCAGTATTACTAAAATTTGTGTAGTTAAGAACTTCTTTATATTGAAATAAAGTCACTGAAATGCTGTTGAAACGAAGGTTATGTCACCTTTATTCAAACTAATACAGTCCAGTTTTAACCTGAAGGTCTAGATTACTAGATACTTTCCAGATTCCTCCTTTTCTCTGAAACTACAGTTCCAACAAGTATCTTCATCACCACCTTTATCTTCCTGGTAAAGACTTGTTGGGCCTCATACACTTTTATTACCTTTTTTTAAATAATTATCTTCAATATTTATTTATTATTGCAAATAACCAAACTAGCTCCTAACAGACTGTCCTGCTCTCTCTAATCTGAGCGTCTTTATCAGAATCAGTTGATGAATCACAGAGCAGGATTTCATGAAAGCTGAGTAACTAAAACCATATTTGGAAAGCTTTTGGCTTTAAAGTCGTATTTTTCAGCTTTGTTGGCCAAAAGTGTCCAAATGTTACCTGTCTGACAGATGCTTTGCTGGTATGTTTAATTTGTTGTGTGTAATTCTGCAGGCAGAGTGAGTTACCCGTTATGGAAAAGTTGGTCTTCGTCTGTCAGGTCTGGCAGCTGGTTGCAGGTCCGTTTTAAAGAAGGAGGAGGATATGAGTTAATTCCCTCTGAAACAAGCAGAGGAGAATAAATTCATGTTTGTTGTTGCTAAGAAACAATATGAAGAAATGTTTTGAAATGGTAACTGGCTGCATTTATATGATGCTTTTATATAAATGCGAAGCGCTTTACAATGTTTCTGCTGCTCAATCATCCATTCACACACACACACACACACTCATGCACTGATGGGTGCTGGCACAACCATCGGGAGACTTCGACATGCAGACAGGAGGAGTTGGGGATCGAACCACCGACTTCCTAAGTAGTGGACGACCCGCCCCTCCAAATATCCTTGTTATTGTGAACTGGATGATATCTGGAGACAGAAAACTGTGCAGAAAAGTTAAAGACAACCTGTGATTTTATGACTGTAACCATCTGCTCTTACTGTTGAGGGCGGAGAGGAAGACTCTGAAGAAGCGCTGGGTGTAGCCCTGCTCGTCAGCCTTCAGCCGCCCAATGTGGAGCAGGTGCTGCTGTACAGGGAAACTGGCCAGATTCTCCACCTGCGTCTGGTTGTAGCGCCCACCCACCGCCACCACAAACATGGCCACCCCCTCACACTTGGCCTTCTGGGAGATGTAGTGCAGCTTTGCCTGATCCTTGTAAGCCGTGTGGGTGCCCACCACGGTCAGCAGTACCTTGCTCCTGCGAGGCTGTCTGGCCTTCAGCAGCACCTCCTTCAGGGAGAACTCCAGCGTCTGTCCCAGCACCGAGGAGCCGCCCTGCTGTTGCATTTTCTGGACCAGGTGTTTCTTCATCAGCTGGTGGTTCGCGTACTCCTGCAGGCCAAACTCCACCTTAGCCTTAGTGCCGCTCTGCTGGACTACAGCTACTCGGGCCTGGTTCCTGGCCCGTTGGGGTTGCGGACTCACAACCAGCTGCTCCACCACAGAGCCCAACAGCTGCTGCATGCCAGTGTATTCGTCAGCCTGCATCTGCCTGGAGCTGTCCGCCACCATCACCAGGTCCACATCCACCTCCTGAGGCCGCACTGGTTCCTGGATGGAGGCACACTCCTGTGTACGTCTGCAGGGGTCTGAAAAAACAATAGAGGAAATATTCAGAAACCGGATACTGTGGTTGGAAAATGGCTCCGGATTTGTCTCTCTGTAAAATATTTATGATGGTATTTAAAAATTTTGACCTGATTTGCAATTTTGCAAATGTTGGTATTTACTGCCTTCTTTACGTAACAGTTTACAGCTGAAATTTGTAATAACTTGAGGAACTCCTGAACCCTAACAACATGCCCTCAGTGGAGGAGTCTGAGCCAGAAAATGTGAAGGTTACTAAGGGTCTTAAAACTCTGGATGTTGTTGGGCTTTTTCCATTGATAAGGCCTTTCAAATGTCACATGGACATTCCCATATACTAATAGATGTGGGTGGTAGTTCCCATTTTTAAGAAAGGGCACTGAAGGGTGTGCTCCAACTATCAAGTATCACACAGCTAAAATTCCCAGGGAATCTTGTGCTGTAAAGAAGACTGGCTGATTGTGAACTTTGGATTTAGAAGTGATGTGGAGATCCTCACTGGAACAGCTCACTCTTGCGAGGATACTAGCAGGGACATGAACTTTGTGGATTTGGATTGGGACTTCCCCTGGGTGTTTTGTGGGTTGTACCTCAGAAATATCAAGGGCTTGAGCCATTGCTATGAGTCATCGGGGCCATGACATGAGTGTCCATATTCTCACCAGTAAGTCAAGCATATTCTCGGTTGGGCTCGGGACAAGGTGGCTCCTTGTCACCAGCAGAGTTTTTGAGATTCATGGACAAAATCTGAAGGTACATCTGATGGACAGAGAGGGTCCAATTTAGTGACTTCAGGATTGAGTCTCTGCTTTTGTCAACGATAAAATTCTGTTGGCTTCATCAAACCAGATTTCTGTTGGGATGAAGGTCAGGGCATGCTTGAAACAAACAAACAAATGTATGATTACATAAGGCAAAAGTGTTCACAGCTGTTCTGAATGGCCACACTCAAAAGCAAGGTGAAAAGCCTGCCATCATAAGCCAGGTTTCCATCCAAATTTAGTGTAAATTTTAACAGTATTCCCAGAATATCTGCAAAAGAAAATTCTAATAAATGTGCGTTTCCATCTTCTGACGTTCAAGAATATTAGAAGTTGCCAGTTGGTGCCATTAAACAATTGCAGAAGAAGAGGAGATAATGAGATGACATCATTAAAAGACTGGCAATCAAAGTTCAAACTGTGAACAAATACAGTGGTTTACAGGTTGTTTCATGTATTATTTTGAGGAACGTTACAGTCTCCTCATCATTTCACACTGATCTGATGTTTTTCATCTGCTGCCGTTTTTTCTTTTCTCTGGTAGAGCGGAAACGTAGATGGACGCCATGATTAAATTGTTAAATCTGTTTCCACCTCAGCCAAGTGTAAAAACTTATTTGTGATATTTCAAGATTTTTATTGAATTTCTGGTGTTTCCACTCAGGTTTTTTTTTATGTGCAAATCAAAAAAATGCAAATAAAAACAGTATTGGGAACACACCTATAGAGGCACACCAAAGAACAGTGGTTGGCAAGTAGTGGCCCTTGGGCCAAATCCGGCCCTCCAGTTAAAATATTTGGCTCCTTGATGAAAGTTGTGACTTTCATAGTTTACATTAAAATGTTTACATCATTTTTTACAAATCTATTGCAGATAAAGAAAAAAAAAATACAAGGCTCATGAAAATCCCGATGAAATAAAAGCTTGTTAATTCTAATACTGCCAACAGATGACGAGCGGCATTAATATTGTGGTGGTGCCATATTATTTGAACAGTGCATGGCGCTGAAATTAACTCTAATTAACCTTCCAGAAATTAAATTTATATGCGTTAATTCCAATACTGTTTTAATTTCACAATTTTAGCCAATTTGACCAAACAGATTCGTTCTTCACAAACATGTTTAGGTGGTGGTCTCACAGAAATGGTGTGTTTGATGCCGTTATTTCCTAAGATAACAAATCAGAACTTTTAATCAACCAAACGTGACTCAGAAGCAGGATATATTGGTGGATAAGCAATAAAATACGTCTCTTGTCTTGAAGTGCAGCACAGAACATATTGTATATTTGCGTATGAATCATTTTTAGCCAAATGAATATTACAATAAGCTGTGATGAGAAAAATGACATCTGTTATCAGTAAGTTATATTTTGTACGACTGTAGTCTGCTGGTCGACTAGTCAATTAGTTGGTCGATATGCTCTCGTCTGATTAAATTCTCATTGGTCCGTGTCATTTTCATAAGGAGAAAAGTGCTACATCAATAGCTTTCCAGGAGTAATCCTGCGGCGGGAGGGACAGACTAACAAATTACCTGTGAAAACGGGGGTGTATTCAAAACACTTTTCACAACTTTGAACTCGCCCAACCTAATGGAGACTGCTGGGTCTAACTGTACTCAACGTTTACTGAACGTTTACTGAATCTGTGTTTCTCTATACTGACAGCCCAAAAAATTTTTTTATTATTTGATAGTGTTTGGGAGTCTCTGTGCAGCACTGTTCTGGTACGTGAGTCAACCTCTGTCATTGCCTGGGAAACTATTGGTAGCGTGGCTCCATTAAGGAGCATGTTTGCGTAGCGAGTAGGAAAGAGCGAGGGGCAGAGAAGTGACAGTGGATGCGAGCGGAGCAGAGGAAAAGGTTAGTAGTAAGTTGTCAGTCTGGCAGTAAATACACACATCCACCCCCCCCTCGTGTTGTGTCTGACTTAACCTATGATCATGAATACTGGATAGTGACAGAAAGAATTTGATTCTGGATGCAAACGACCAATATGAGTTTTCTCGACAGGATGCGTGGGCTCAGCCTTCTTTTCAGTTTAATCTCACACTTTAATCACTTTTTCAGCACAACCTTTCAGAGCCAAACATGCAGAAATTACAAATGAAACACAGTTTTGACAGAAAATTACTGGATGATTGATATGAAATGTTAATTCAAGCATGAGGCTCAGAGCTTACCGAAACAGATTGCACAGTTCTTGACTTTTCTCAGATTGGCAGCCTGGTCCTGCGGCCTCCCCAACTCTATGAAGATGGAGTGTCCTGTGTCGTCAACCTGAGATGAAACAGCAGCTGTCATTATTTACTGCTCAATATACACCTGCCAAAAAGAATTTTACTTCAGTGGCTTTTCTCCAGTCGGTGTCATTAAACCGTTGCAGAGGAAGAAGACACAATGAAATGACATCATTAAAAGAGTGTCAGTCAAAGCTCAAATGATGGAAAACCATGTGGAAAACATGACATTTCTGTTAGTTTCACGTAAAGATTTGAGGAAGGTTACAGTCTCCTCATCGCTCCACACAGATATGATGTTTTCAGCTCTTCAGTGACATTTGTGACATTTATTCACTAAGTCTGTTTACACTGCATTTTGTTACATAAATAAACAGGTGGATGAAAACACATAAACTGTCTGCAATGTCTCTCGGCAAAGTCACGACACAAGTTTAAGAAATCTTTTATTGCCTGATCAAAAGATTATTTGGCAACTATTTTGATAGTCAATTAATCGTTAAAGTAATGTAAAATATTTGATGGTTACAATTTGTCAAATGTGAGAATTTTTCAGCATTTTACATGATAGTAAATTGTATATTTTTGGGTTTTGGACTGTTGGTAGGACAAAAAAAGACATTTAATGACATCACCTTGTGCTCTTGCATATTGTGATGGGCATTTTTCTCTGTTTTATGATGGTTTATACACCAAATGATAAGTTGATTGAGTTCAAGAAAATAATCCGCAGATTAATCAATAATAAAAATAATAGTTAGTTGCAGCCCTAAAACTATCATGTAGTCTGATCCCAGCATTAGACACTGTCCTGACATTTGATTCAATAAGGATTGTTTTCATTATCAATCAACCTGCCGGTTATTTTTTTGGTTAATCAAATAATCGTTTCGTCAATGAAATGTCAAAAAGTGAAAAATGCCCATCACAACTTCCCAGAGACTGAGGTGACATTTTCAGATGTCTTGTTTTGTTTCTCCAGTGGTCCAAAACCCAAAGATGTTCAGTTTACAACAATATGTGACAAAAACAGCATTTCAGATGCTTGAACCTGAGAATGTTTGCTTGAAAAATGACTGAAACAATTAATGAATTATCAAAGTAGTTGACAATAATTGTTCATGTCAGTTGATTAATTGACTAATCGTTTCAGCTCTAATTTGATTTAGTTTGAAGTGATCGCTCACTCCAGGACGACACTTTAAAAGCTGAAGCGACAACATGTTTGTTTGGATGTGATTCCTATGAGGCCACAGAGCTCTGCTGACAAATCAAACCCACCTCCATCGCTCTCCTAACATCAGGATCGCCGCTCAGTGAGATGACTACAGGGATGATGTTTAGGGCCCGGTACTCCATTACAGCGGAAATGATGTCGTTGATATTCTGCGTCTGTCCGTTGGAGAAAAACACTGCCACCTTCCTCATCAGAGCTCCTGCACGGGAGCGTTTGAAGACGTTCTGACCTACGAAGCGCATGGCGGCTCCCAAGTGCCGGTCGGATGTGCGCTCCAGGGTGATGTTTATCACAGAGTCATTCAGCTGAGTCTTGTGGCGGTAGTCCTGGAAACGGATCAGGTACTTGGTTTGGTCATTGTATCCCACTACAGCCACGCGGGCGCCCGTCGGACAGTCGCTCTCAGCAATGGAGATGTCCTCCAGCAGAGAAAGAAGTGCAGTGCGCTGCCTCTCGAAGGCAGCCCTGGCCACGTCCTTCGACATGTCCAGGCCGAACACCAGCTCAGTGGGGTAGGCCGGACACTTTGACTGACCTGGAGGGGTTAATGATGAGAAAAGTGGAGAATAATGTAAAACTACTGTACACTTAAAACCCAAAACTGGACAAATGTCTGTCAAACTGCGACACAGCTGTCAGTGGTGGAACGAGGTCAACAAACATGAACAGACACAGGTTCACTGTACTGTCACACAAATTCAGGCATGTAAGCTTTCCTCGCTGCTCATTCTTACATTGTAGTTAGGCAGGAAGATATTGATGTAATGATATCAGGTATGTAATGTATATGTGGCTTCCAGCATAATTTAATATCTATTATCACTACAAGAAATTTAATTTCATACACTTTCATTTTCAACATCCTGTATCATGTGTTTGCTTTGTAAACTTTTAAAGAATTAACAAAGATGATACATTTAGTTTTACTTAATTCAGTGTTAGTTAGGGTTGTTAGAATCAGACCAACTCTGCATCCTAAAGTGGTTTCTTACCACAACAAAATAAAGTAGTATCATCTGCAAATAAAATACATTTTAATAATTTGGAAACTTATATCATTTATTTACAAAATAAACAATAATGGGCCAAACACTGAGCCTTGGGGAACACCACAAGTAACCTTCAAAAATTGTGAATTAAAGTTATGTTTTTGGACATATTGATACCTATTCTAAGTACTTAACCAGGAGTGTGCTACCTGGTTAAGGAGATAACAAAGTTTACAAAGACAACAAATGCGCACACCCTATGGTCCACTCACACAGGTGTGTTTTATTTTGTCTTATTAGACCTTTTCTCAGGACTGTGTGGGTGTTTACAGACTGAGCTTAACTCTCTTTACTCCTTGACTGGGGCAATACCTCAAATTTTAAGTCTGGCATTTGAATCCAGGCTTTGTTAAATGCTGAAGTTAGTTTATTTAATGTGACGTCAGGGTTCTGAACCACAAAGTTGGAAAAGGATATCCTATATATCTTTGTCATTCTTATTACTCCATTATTATACATGTAGTTTGGTGACTTCATGTTTATCCCAGCTTAACTCCCTTAAACGTGAAGGTGGAAGGCAAACCTTGAATAACAGACACTAACAGTCATTTTTCAACACAAACATTTCTTTTAACAAGACTAAGAGTCTACAGACCTGCTAGCGGCTCTGTGAGGCTAAATTTGCTCATTAGATTAAAAGTCAGGAGATCAAAGTTATTACAATTCATCCTGTGGGGAACGTGAATGTGTGAACCAAAGTTCATGTCAATCCATCTGATAGCTGCTGAGATATTTCAGTCTGAACCAAAGTGGTGGACCGACAAACGGGAAACACCATCCCTAGAGTCATGCTGCCAAAATCAACAAACGTTACAGAGATGAAAAACCACACCAAAAAAATCAAACATCTCAAGAGTAAATCTTACTGTACTTACCATATTTTCAGGGTAACAAAATGGAGATACATACCAAGGCAGCATACTGTGTGGAGGAGAAAAATCATAAGATTTGTGCTGGAGAGTTACTGAGGCAATTAAAACAAGTTTGCACTTCATTCACATGAAATTGTAGACATTTGTTTTCACTTTTGACTATTTTTTGTCTCAGTAAATCAATGCTACAACACTTACCACAGTTGTCTCTGATGTAGGTGATCAGCTCACATTCCTAACACAACAGAAAGGAAGTGAAAATACCATGTGCATGTTTAGATATTTTCCTTTAATGGTGACAGATGAAATGACTTTAAGGTGGACTTACAGTCAAGCCTTTGACTCCAGGAGGACCTCTGGGACCCTGGATGGAGAAAAATAAGAAGAATTATTAACCTTGACTCTTTCAACTCAACTCAACGAATCAGTACTGACTGTCTGCTTCTACTCTAAGAGAAAAGTTGGTAGGATTTCCTTTTCTTTTAAAAGATGATGATGATTTTGATGATGATACTCCTTCCATCCCTCACTCACTCTGTGTCCTGGACCTCCCGGGTCTCCAATTGTGCCTGATTCTCCCGGTCTGCCTGGGTTTCCCTGCACCAGTTGGATAAGAAATAAAAAGTCACCAGTAGTGGAAGAAGTACTCCGATCCTTCACTTCAGTAAAAGCACCAGTACAACAATGTAAAAATACTCCATTACAAATAAAAGTCCTGCATGAAAAATCCTACTACAGTAAAAGTACATTATGAGCCTTAAGTATTATGAGCTTGATGTAGTTAAAGTATTGCAGTAAAAGTAGTGGTTTGGTCCCTCTGACTGATATATTATTATATATGACATCATTTGATTATTAATAGTGAAGCATCAGTGTTAGAGCAGCATGTTACTGTTGTAGCTGCTGGAGGTGGAGCTAGTTTCAACTTCTTTATACACGGTTAGCTAGTTTAGTCCGGTGGTTCCCAACCTTGGGGTCGGGCCCCTCCAAAGGGTCAGCAGATAAATCTGAGGGGTGGTGAGATGATTAATGGGAGAGGAAAGAAGAAAAAACAAAGTTCTGATACACAAATCTGTTTTCAGTTTTTGGACTTTTTCTCTAATCTTTGATTTTTGCTGAAATATTGGATCATTTGAACATTTATTGAAATGAAAGTTTGTGAGAAGTAGAAAAGGAAAAATCACTATTTGGTGGAGCTGTTAACAACTCATAGACATGTGAAATGTGACCCTGACTACACACTGCTCGTTGTAAGACATCCAAAGCCAAAAAGGTTGGAAACCACTGGTTTCATCTTTAACAATGTGTTGTATTTTAAAAGCTTGTAATATTATCCATTGTGTCAAATCTTCATATGAAATGTAACTAAAGCTGCCAAATAAATGTAGTGGAGTAGAAAGTACAATATTTCCCTCTGAAATGTAGTGGAGTGGAAGTATAAAGTAGCATCACATGGAAATACTCAAGTACAAGTACCTCAAAATCGTACTTAAGTACAGTAATGGAGTAAATGTACTCGTTTACTTTTCACCACTTAAAGTCACACTGATGAAACAGAAATATTGTCACTAAAGAGAAAGAAAAATCACAGGTGTGTTTGTTGTTGCTCACCCTTCGACCTTGGTTCCCATCACGTCCCTTATATCCTTTGGTTCCCTTCAGGCCCTCCTCACCCTGAAATCAAGGAAAAAAACACTCATACATGAATTTATAGCAGTTTTGTTTTAGTCTTGTTTAGAGTTTATCAAGCAATTCTATTTTAAATTTAGGTAAAATAAATGGACTCACCTGTAAACCAGGGTAACCAGGAAAACCAGGATCTCCCTGTAAAGAGAAAGTAAGATTTAGTCACTCAAATATCTCATGCCGTTTGTATTAATATGAATACATTTATTAATAAAAGAGCATTTCAGGATTTCATCTTCTTCTCTGTCTTTTCATCTGTGTGCCTCCAGTACAAAGACAGATCCAAGACGTGTTTAGCCTAGTAAGCTTAGCACAAAGACTGGAAGCAGGGGGAAACTGCTGGCCTAGTTCCATCTGGATAAGACAGACATAAGGAGGATTTCCTAAAATTTGAAACACTTCTTTTAAGTTATTATGGTCTGCTCTACCTTGGAACCTTTGGGTCCTGCAAATCCATGACCATCTGCACCATCCTGACCCTGAAACAGATCAAACACTGACAGTCAGAGTCACTGAGTGGACTATAAATATACACTTTAAATTATACTGTGTATACAAGCACAGCAGGTGTCCCAGCTCCTTACCGGCATTCCTCTGTGTCCCTGTGAACCTGGACCACCTTTTACACCTGGATCTCCTAGTTGGCCCTTCAACAACATCAACAAACAGTTTAAACTTTCACTGTACTGAACTTATCAGGTCAACCGAACTGTTAAATTTTCTCACTATTTTTAAAAAATTTTACTTTTCTGTAAATTTTACCTTCCTATATTGTGGTCTACAATTTCCATAAACCCTGTTTATTTTAGTTTATTTAGTTTTTATTAGTACGCTAACAGCATGACTTTAGGGATGGCAATGTTTGTTGCTCTGTTGGTCGGTCCACCACTTTTAATCCAGATTGAAATATCTCAATAATTATTTGATGGATTGTCACGAAATTTGGTTGAGACATTCATTTACCCCAGAGGATGAATCCTACTGATTTTTGTGATCCCCTGACTTTTCCTCTAGCACCACACTGAGGTTGACTTTTGGTTTTTAGTGATTTTTTTGACAAGTATTAGATGGATTGTCAAGAATTTTGGTTCAGTTATTCACATTTCCCAGAGGATGAATTACAATAACTTTGGTGACTGTCTGACTTTTCATTTATGTCCAATACTTTGGTTTCTGACCAACTATCTGCAGAATCAATGACATTCCCATCAGCCTCAGCTGTGCTTTGTGTTGCATGTGAGCATACTTAACTAAGATGGTAAACATGGTGAGCTTTAAACCTGCTAACATAGTCATCATGAGCATATTAGCATGTTGATGTTAGCATGTTGCTGAAAGCACTGGTGTGCCTGAATACTCAGACTTGCATCTGTAAAAATATCAGAATTACTCCTCATGTGTTATATATGTATAACTGTAGAATGCAGACTCGTCCTCATGTCATTACAATCACCAGATTACAAGAAATACGTGACCTCTGTGTCATTTAAAGGACCAGTGTGTAGGATTTAGTGCCATCTAGCGGTGAGGTTGCAGATTGCAATAAACTGAATATCCCCATCCCCCCGCCTCCACTTCCAAGCATGTAGGAGACTCTACAGTGGCCATGAAACTCGCTACTATAGAAATATGACAGTACAACATGGCGGGCTCCGTGGAAGAGGACCTGCTTGCTCTATAGATACAAAGGGCTCATTCTAAGGTAAAGACAACACAATAATTCTTGTTTTCAGGTGATTATATACTGATTAAAACATACTAACTATACAAACTGGTCCTTTTAATGGCAGCTATGGCCCTGACTTAACCCTGCAATAGCCAAGAACTATATTTAGATGTAATCTGGTTAGAGCTGCAACAATTGGCTGTTTTGAGTCTGTTCTGAGATTTTATAGACTTTTATTGATTAATTGAGGAAATAATTGACAGATAATAAAATAATTGTTAGTTGTACCCCTAAATCTGGCCTTCCTTTATCTATTCTTAACATGGTGAAGTATTTGTAGAACTACAGATGAGGCACATGAAATGATGTCACACACCTTTTGTCCATTAGGACCCCGATGTCCAAATTGTCCTTGGTCTCCAGGTTTTCCATTTTCACCCTGCAGGAAAACCAACAGAGTCAGAGCAGGAAGAACAGAGCTACATACACCTAAAGCTGGAGACAAACATGACGACGAGCTGAAGACTGGATAGACCACAGAAGGATTGTTTCCACCGACTGGTGCTGATTTCTTAGTATTCAATAGTCAGGAAGGAGCATAAACCTTATGGCTGTAATCACACAGACAACACACTGAACCACTGCTCAGAAACATCTCGAGTTCTGCAGGTAGATGACCTGCAAATCCAGTGAAAATGCCAATTATCATGTGTTGTACTATAACAAACATGGACAACAACCAGCCATTTGTAAAGTTTGCGCTGAAAAGGCAAAAAAAGGACAAAGGAAGCTGAAATGGTGTGTGAGATCCTGGATGAAGATAAGTGGGAAATGTGGACTGTAACTGAAGGTAAGTGAAGTTTGTAAAATGAAGCTTCAGAAACTTCAGGTTCTGGTCGTCTGTGTAGATCTTGGTTTTAATGTTGTAAAGGCGTTAAATCTCTTTACAGCTTAATCAGACTTTCCTCCATTTCTCTCACACCACAAACCTTTCTTCTTCTTCTGTTTACTTACTGGTACGTCTCCCTCAGGTGACACACAAACAAAAAGAGACATCATTGCTCACTGACATCAGTTGCAAACAAAAAACATTTTCAGAAAATTCTTTATGAGAGTGGGAGCTGGATTTTTACATGAAGAACAAGGAGGAGATACGGAAGCCCTGAAGGCAAGTGACAAAAACAAATTCTGGTGATCCATTTTCTAAGTCTGATCTAAATTGTTTTCTCTCCTGTGTTTATGACTTAAAAACAGGTGAAAAACAGGTTTTGCCAGGATAATCTTTCTAAGTTATTCAATCTTTTTCATCTGTGAAACACGTGGAAAAGTTTTTCAAGGTGAATTTTTTTAATGCTTTTAGTCCAAAAAATTTCACTTGTAAAAACTTTTTTCCACCTGTTTCACAGATGGAAAAAAAAGGAACTTCGAAAGATTGTCATGGTAAACCTTTTTTTTTTTATTTTACCTCTTCTTAAGTCACAAACACAGGAGAGAAAAAAATGTAGATCAGACTTAGAAAATTGATCACTACTTGCCTCTCGGGGCTTCTGTAAGGAGATGATGTTTTATGGATTTTAAAGAAAAGGTAACTGAACAAGGTTTGTGTGGATAAACCATATGAGACTAAATTGAAGCTGCAAGCAGCGTTGAATGGGCCCGCGCACGTCAGGCTGCGGTGCAATCGAAGGGCTTCTGTGACGGGCATGTAGATGTCTTCAGACCCGGCTGTTTTCAGACAGTGCAAGAAGGAGATAAACATCACTTACTTTGTCCACTATTTTGCCTGCTGCTGGGGCTGCTTCACTGAAATTTTGTAGGGCGCGCTATTCAGCCAGTTTGCATCACTGATGGAATATTGTCATGTAGACGTGTTCAGGCCGGGACTCTTATCAAACATGTAAAGTTTGGTGCAACTGGAGCATTTACAATAAAGTTATAGCAACTTCCTCTGTCATGGCGAAACATCAAATCTCAACGGTGTGAGGATGAGAATTTTCTGCAGAGTGAGACATGTCTGCCTTACTCACACCTGTGTCATCAAAATGATGCAAGTTTTGGGCACATTCACAAATTAATTTCCAAATCTTCATCAAGTCTATTTTTAGAAAAGTAAAGACCTTTGACCCACATGACCTGGTCAAAGTTTGATTGAAACGTGTACTGTCAGGTGTGTAGAGACAATAAGTAACTGCAGCTGGACACAGAAAAATACGCATATATTTGAATGGAGAGTGTGAGCGAACCACTAGGTGCTCGGGGCCTAATAAAGGAAAAACTGCAGTACAGAGCTACAAATTTTAGTTTTGATTTTATTTTTCTGCAGCACTTTCTCACTAAACTGTCACCCTCACTCCATTTTTTCCCTTCCCCTCATAGGTCATCCCCACTACTGAATTATACATGTAAGACCTATAATTATTGTAAAATAAATGATAATAACACCAAACTTCATACAAAGTTTGTATATAATGTACTGCATGTATATAGATCTTTCTGCTGTATCCTACAAAAATGAGCTCCATTCAACCCCCACACCCATCCCCCCCTCCTATTCTCTCTCTCTCCCTCTCAGTTGTAAAGGAGAATGTCACTCTTCTTGTGAAATCGCCTCATAAATCCCACGACTTTGGCCAAATCTTACATTAAATATCACATTTTAGTAGGAAATTTCTTGGGGAGTCCCATGTATTTCGTGTGTTTCTTTCTTTCTTTCTTTATTATTACGCCACTTACACCCTAAATTTGACCCCCCTAAACATGCTCAAAAACTCACCAAATTAGGCACGCACATCAGGCGTGGTAAAAAATTTGATAAAATGTAAAAATGAATCCCCAAAAAGCCAAAATGTGCTCTCTAGCGCCACCTATGTAACTAAAATGGCTGCCACAGCCCATAGGAATGTTATAGAGAGATCAAACCAAAACTCAATTATTCGTCTTATCAAGACCTACAAATCATATGCTGACACCCCTGACCTAAATCCAACAGGAAGTCCACAGTTATCCTGTCAATATGAGACTTTGCCTTAATTTTGGCCCCTGAACAAACGCTATCTCCTCCGAAGGCGTTTATGGTATCGGCTTCAAACTTAAATAAATGACTTATGACACTGTGCTGAAAAAAAGTTGTTAAAAACTTTGTAATAACTCGAATGGTTTGGATTTTATAAGCCCTGAAAGTTGCAGTGCCACATCACATCAAATGTACCCCTTACAATGTAAAACAATGTCGGAGGCATGGACTTTGTGTCACACAGAGGCTTCTGACGTCTAAACTATAAGTCTGACCACTTTCAAACCTGTATCAATGGATTCGCCACAAAATTTCCTACTAATATATGATTTTTAATCAAAGTAATGGGATTTATGAGGATATTTCACCAGAAGTGTACTCCTCCTCAACTGCTCCTGGTGATGTCACTCCCTCAGGGCTGTGACACATTTCGCAATACACACTCATCATAAAATCACAGGAGGAGAGAGAAAATATTTTAAAACTCACACTCTAATATCTCAAAAACAGTAAAAGATAGAAAAACCATGTAAATTCAAGATTTGTAAGTCAAAGTTTCGTGATTCATTTAAAGTTCAAATGAAGTTTGTCTCTAAAACTTTGTGGAAGCGGTAAATGTTCAAAAAGGTGTGGGTTCGCTCACACTCTCCATTCAAATATGAGTATTTTTCTGTGTCCAGCTGCAGTTATTGTCTCTACACGCCTGACAGTACACATTTCAATCAAACTTTGACCAGGTCATGTGGGTTTGAAGTCTTTCCTTTTCTAAAAATAGACTTGATGAAAATTAGGAAATTAATTTGTTTTAGACACAAACTCACCATGCTTCCATATTGTTTGTTTCTCATAGTGCCACCTACTGTGCACAGGAATTCTGCCTTACAACACACATCATCAGGTTTGCATGATATTACATAGTATGTTCCTAACAACATAAACTACAACATGCCTTTATTTCTCAGGTGTGTTTGTTACTTTGTGGATGTTTTCTAGTTCTAAAATAGCTTCACCACTTCATGCACTGTCCAAAAAACGCCTGTGTATGAGGAAGTCCAGACCCACCGACCACGTCACAATCCAATGTGCATGGGGCGTGAGGGCCTGTTCATCACTGCTGGCAGCTTTAATCTATCCAACAGTTTGATCCGCAGCAAGATAACTCAATGACTAAAGGTCTTTTCAGGTCCAGTCCTGTTTTATGGAATTCAAACTTACATATTGTCCAACACTCATCATCTTTGTTTATTAAAAAAAAAACATCTTAAACAAATTCTTCAGGAACAGTGTTCTCCCTTTTTCAGGCATAATTTTGTACAATTCTGTCTTATACATTCCAAGTACTTTCTATAGAATCTTTAATAAATTCAATAGTTCAACTTCCTCTTCAACAGGAGGCTTTTGAGTTGATTTATATTCTTTTTAAGCAAACTTAAAGTGAGATTAGAGCTTTTTTCTACTACAGGAAATTGAAAACTTGTAAACTGGAGCTTCCCTGAACCTGAATTTATAAGAACCTGTAAGGCCCAGGTTCTGTTTTGTATTTCCACTGTGTTTTTCAAACCAGAAAGTTTCAGATGTAAGTCTCTGAAAAAGCTACGCTGTATGTCCACACTGGAACAAACTTTGCCATCGTTATGTGCTGGTCAGTAGGTGAGCGTGGCGAGTGCAGGTAAGTTGTGGGGCAGACATCAACAGAATAAGTGGAGCTCATATATATTTTGACTCTTAAACCTTAGTATTGCTAAATTATTGGAAGAGCTCTGTGGTGGAGACTGCCTTCCCATGATCAAACAAATGTACAAGTGAATATGCGAAAGTAACATTTATGTCAATAAGAGAAAGTTCCCAGGGAAGTTGAACAGAAGGCTAATCAGTAATATGACGTTTTGGTTCTCTCTTTTCTACGATAAACCAAAGTGTCAAGATCCCTAATGAACTCAGCAATAATGACCAAATAGTTTTGAATATGATTAAAATACGAGGTGGAGTCTTGTAAATAAGCTCCACAATAAGAGGGGTTATGAGAAGTATGGACTATCATTTTTTATGATTTTGCATTAGGTTTTTTATCCTGGGATAAAGGCCTTGGTTTGCTTTGTATTGCTCTTTATGCACAGTAAACCTATTCACATTGAATTCTACCAGCTTCAAGTGTATTTTTTGAGTCTTTCTCTTATAGGTTTTGAGTTTAATACTAAGTTGTGGGTGACCTGAAGATTTATTGGCCCATTTGAAGATTTCCCACGACAGCTCCACACACAGTAGGAGGTTGACAGAGCGGAACAGAGATATAGCACAATGGTTTCTAATTATTTTCTTCAAGGTAAAATAAAATATAGTATGAAGCATTTAGTCGCTCTGCTCCACTATCAAGTAGAAAAAATAGCTCACTACTGGAAATGTTACATAAAACAGAAAATACAGTTGTAGGTCATTGAGTTCCTGTTGTGGAAAAGTCCTACCAGTGACAACTTTTGCCAGCTAGAAAACTCGTCACTATTTGATCAAAGTGACCACCACCGCTGACCACAGTGAGACCCTGGTTGTTGGAGACAAGACTGTTGAGGTTATTTACTGACCCGAGGTCCAGGAAAGCCAGAGATCCCTTTGGGTCCACGTTCACCGTTTCCTCCACTGCGTCCCTGCAAACACAACATGGACAGATTTAAAACACACTCCTCATACAGATGTGTTATTCCACTTCAGTGTAAATTCTGATTGATCAATAATTGTCACCTCCTGAATTGAATCAGACAGATCCTGATACATGTTAAAAGAATTTCTTCCTAATGACCTTTAAATAATGGAGACTGGAATTTATTTTCTTGTACAGGAAGGAGTGTTTCACGGTGCAACACACAAACAGGGTTACAGAGAAAAAGGCTTGTCTCAGAATATTCACAATTGGTTTATATACCTTACAAATGGGCGTCTCATATTTCTCCTAATGTTTACAGACATATTCCACAGATAATGTCATGACATTTTCTCAGTTCTCTAATTGGTTGGCCAGGTGTAGGTCCCTGAATCGAGATAACTCCCTTCTGACCTGTCTCTGACCTTTATTCCCTCCTGATGTCCTCTAATGCATGTACTGGCCCCCCGTCGTTAATCTTAGCTGCTACGTTTGCTGTTTCTGCAACTTTGCAGAGGAAAACAGGAAGATTCATCATGATATGCAAAAACAAGAACGCGCACATAGTAAGGTTTTAAGACATCGAATCACAGTATAATTCTAATTTTTATAACAAAACATTTTGTCTCTTTATCATTTAGTATGTTTACATGCACTTAAAGGGGTCACTCAGGGAGACCAGAGGCCTGTACTACGATGCAAGTTCAACATACCCAGGATATCTTTTCATTATCTGGCTTCACTGAACCTAACATTGGCCGTCCAGATAACCAGAACTACGAAGCTGGTTATCAATTAGCTCAGTAAACCCAAGGTTTTCCAGCTACGAGCGTGTTCATCTGAAAGAAGCGGGGTTGTTAATTACGAGTGACATAATCAGAACCATGAATGAAGTACTTCATGATATGAGATGAAACGGTGATACCAAGTACCTGCGGAAAACTTCTGTTTAGGAGACAGCAAAAAGTCATATTCAACGAAGTGAAATGTAAATGACAGCCTGTAATCACACAACAGAATAAGATGTAGAAACACTAGCAATAATTTCCACATATTAGGCTACGGCTTAAAATACATGTAGGAATTATCATATATGACTTAAGTACAGAGAGTAATTTTTGCTATTTTGTTGGATGATGAAGAAACCATCTGAATATGTCACATAAAAAACAAAAGTAACGTCAGACTGTTTCTGCTACTGAAACAAAGAGTGTAAAAGTAGTAAATGACTGATGCGGTCTATCTGACCCAAATGTTGCTTTATAGTCACGGGAGCCAATTAACAGTGTTGATTATTTTTCTAATAAAAAACAATATTTCATTTTCATTTCCAGTTATTCTTAGCTGTAGTGATGGAATCAGAGTGTAAAATCATCCACACTGTCAGCTTAATAAACTTAATACTATTAAAATGCAGCTAAAATCATCATTATGTGTTTAGTGTCGTAAATGATCTCTCCATGTATTAGAAGCTCTGCTTTAAAACCAGAGTGGAAATAGAAAGTCTGGAACAATAAAATGTTTCAACTGACCTATAAAAATATATATTGATCTTTTTTACTAGAATTATTAACATTTCTACTCACGTTGTTTTATGTGCTAATTAAAAATGTGCATAAAAACATGTGGATGGAGAAACAACTATTGTAAGTAATTGTAAGTATCGTTTTGTAATTTAAGTTAACCTATTAACTTAAAGTACCACTGTGCCTGACTACAGCCTCACAGAGCTGCAGCTAGTTAGACCTCGACTGGTTTAAGTAACTCTTGCAGCAGAAAGGGTGATAGTTGGTGATTATTTCCCATTTTTCATTAGACCAGTGCATATAAATGTTTTTCAAAGATACAGCACATCAGATCTTTTCAAGACATTTAGAGGAGGACAGTGATCTAACAACAGGAGAATTGGAAACCTTTTTCTCTTCATTCAAAAACCCCACAGAGAAAAACACAGTTTCCCTTTCCTGGGAAAGCTCCACTGAATTTCCATGGAAGTCTGTTCACCAGCCAAGCCATTTATCACATCCAAATCTATCAAATCCACCTTCCAGGAAAAACACAGGCACTATCTACATGAGTCTGATCTTTGTTGTTCTGTGAAACTAGAAACATCTGTGTGTTTGGCAGAGAGATGACTGTGAGCAGTAAATGAACAGCTGTAACTGAGCTTTTAAGAATTTAACAGAAGCCTTTCTGAATAGAAACACATCGCAGTCTGTATTTACACATTTTCCTTGTGTGTAACTTTGTAATCCTTCATACTGGATGAAATGAAACCATGAAAGTAGTGAAGTTGCTGATGTTCAGCTTCTGTTTGGGTTCCTTCACTGATCAATAAACAAATGTAAAGGTTTCAGTTTGATGCGTAACTGTGGATATAGATGGCAGTGTAACAAAAGCTGAAAGTACAGGCTTTAGAAATTAAATTAAAATATTTTTTGCTACTAAATCTGTATAGATGTCCATGTTGATACTGTAATTTAATTGGTCCAAAACATTTAGCTGATAAATGCTGCACAAGTCGGGTAGATATTGGATTTAAAGTTTAAATTCCCTCTTTGTGTTTCCTCAGACAGTGTTTCCCTGCTGAGCTGCGGTGGAAGTATAATAACAAAAAGAGGGACTTTGGCACTAAAAAGACTGTAACGCTGAAAGATATCTACTTGATTTGACTCATTTGGACGCTGAAGCTTCATATTACATAACACATGACATATAAACACATCATGCTTTTTCATAATACAGTTCAGCCTTCCTATGTTGATCAGAGGGGATACAAAACATATGGTGTGGGAACTCAAAAGTAGTTTAGACATATTGATGAGACGTTGGATGCAGAAAGGAGGACAACAGCAATAAACTGTAAGGAGAGAGAACCTCATCAGATGAACTACTGTCCCTTTAACCCTTTAGATCTGGCTTCACATTCTCAGCTGTTGGATGGCTGCTGTTGTCTGATCACTCACCTGTGGACCAGGAGTACCTGGGCTGCCCTGGAGTCCTGGAGCTCCCGGTCCTCCAGGGGCACCCTGCAGGAAGACACACACAGAGGTGAAATGACAGGTGTTTCAGTGTTTAATAGATATATTATTTTTTCCTTTTATTTAAACTTGAAAAAACAAAGCTGAAAAAGGTACAAACAGAAGCTGAGTGGTTTGTGATCATAGATTTAAACTGATCAAGGGTTACCAAAGTATTAATTTTTGGGGTGCTCTGTAAAGAGTTCAGGGTGGTAGACACTAAAAGCAGATCTTCCAAACTCAGTGCAAACTCGAGGGACTTGCAGTGAAAGCCAAGTTTGATGTCTATCTATTATAGATATCTATTATAGATATTATATATAATATGTATATTATATATTATAAGATATTATAAGATGGCAGCTTCCCAATAAGATCCTTACAGATAAACAAATACATATGCCTGTCACGTCTCTCAGACAGAGAAGACCACACATCTTCTCCATACTGGATGCAATGATGAGGGCTAAAAATATCACCAGTAATAAATCTAAGAGCAGAATGATAAACAGGATCCAAGGACTTCAGAGTGGAGGCTGCTTATAAATAACATTACCATAATTCATGTGAGAGAGAAAAAAAAAAGTTTCAACAATCACTTTCCCACAAAGCAGAGGAAGGTTAGTTCTATTTCTATACAAAAAACAATTATTTGTCATAATTCGAATATAATATATAGATATAATATAGATATAGATACAGATATATTTACATAAACCTTTTCCGGCTAAACTGAGTGTTGTTTGAGTTCATACCTTCCCACCATACGGACCTCTTCTTCCATCTGGACCCTGAACAGCAGAAAAACAACAGTTTTAAACATGTTTAAAGAATATTTGATCTCAGGCTGCAAATAAGGATTATTGTCATTAACAATTAATCTGCTGAGTATTTTCTTTATTAACTGTTTCAGTTAATAATCTGTGTGATACAAATTGAGGCGATGACTCATCTGCACAGATTGGAAATGTTTCCATATAACATATCGATCGAGTATCTTTCAGGCTATTTAAAAAAGTATTAAATTTCATTAGTTTTTCCCCACAAATATAAAATATAAATTAGCAAAACATGACAGCATCAATATCAAATATCAATATCACACTGCACATAGCGCTAACAAACAAAAACATTGGTAACACTGCTCCAGCACTGGTCAGTCTTTATTTATGATATCAGAGGTGAGGCAATTAGTGGACCAGTCTGGAGCTGCAGAGATCAGTCAATCAACATAAAATTAATCGTTAGCTATTTCGTTAATTGATTCATTGTTATTAGTAATTTTTCAAGAAAAATTCTCTGGTTTCAGCTTCTTCAAAGTGAAATTTGATATTTTTCAACCTGGACCCTCTTTTTCCATCTTTTTGTGTCTAAGTGACTAATGGAGACAACAAATTTTGAAATCGGCCCAGTATTGAATAAGAGCGCTTCAACCAGCAGCTGTGAAACAGGCTGTGATGTAATCTGACGGGGTAATAACACTCCGTCAATGTATGTCCACTAAAAGTTCTTGTTTTTTCCACCAACAGGCTCAAATTATTATTATAAGTGTCCGACAACATTATAGAAAGGACCATACAGAGAAATTAAACGTAGAAATTAAACCTTTCGCTTGATCCAGTCTGTATGTTATTGTGTCTGACCAAGTCTCATTGGAGGAGAAGTCTCGCTCTGAAATTTCCTGAGAGTTGAGTTATTCAGCCATGACTTTGAAAATCTTTTTAACATTAAGCTACACTTTCTGTTCTCCAACACAACAAACTCCTCCCGGCACTCCTCTCTGCAACTCTGTCGTGGCTGAATAAAATGACCATTTTATGACATTTTATAGACTAAACAAATAATCAATTAAACAAGAAAATAATCAACAGATTAATTGATAATGAAAATAATCATCAGTTAATTGATCAACAGAGAACCATTTTGATGATCCAGTAATAATACAAATCATTTTAAAAGCAAAGATGCAGAGTGTTCTTTAATTCCAGGCCTCAAATATAAATACTCTCTTCTTCTCTCAGATGTCTGTGATGAACTGAGTATCTTTTATCTTACCGGGTTTCCATTGACCCCGGCGTCTCCTGTTCTCCCGTCCAGACCAGGTGATCCCTGCAGATTTAGAAACATCACAGTTCAGCAGAGTGATACACAATATATGATTTAGGACTCAGCCAATGACAGATGAAATACTTTAATATGGAGATTTTTTTTGTGTGTAACAAACACAAACCCGGGTGCAATGTCAGAGTAGAGTAGCTGCTCTGTTGTTGTTGTGTGTAGCATGTTTTTTGCCAACTTGTTTATCTATGTAAAGTGTCTTTGAGTGCCTTTTAAAAGCTCTGTATGAATAGAATGTATATATTTACATTTTCAAAAAGTTCCCTTTACATAATAACTTCAAAACGTCTCAACACTGAAACACAGACCTTTAAGATTATATTATGACCATCAGAAGTCTTTTCTTTTTTACGTTTGTTTGTTTGTTCATCCAGAATATTTCAAACACAAGGTCCATTTACTATGCTATTCCCAGACATTTATACCATATCCTGTGACTCTCTTTAGCAAAGTGAAGTAGTTCAGGCGTCATCACGTATCCTAAGTACAGGATCTCTGATTCGATGTTTCCAACAGCAGTGCTTTGTGGGACTTGAGGTTGATTTCACAGCACTGATCTCAGCACACATGCAGGCTGTGATGTTTCTTACTGGTAATCCTGGGTTCCCGGGTTCTCCTTTGGTTCCTTGTTGGATGTTAGTTATGCCCGGTTCTCCCTTTCAGACAAAACACAGAAACCAGAATCTTAACACGATCACTTTGAAAAAATTAACTCTACAAAGTTTCCTAAAGTGGAGCCGTCAGCTGTGTTCCAGCTGTGACCGCCTGAAAGCAGAGTTGCTTTTAGATTTATTGAAATTAAAGCTATATGTCACTGACTCTTGTAAATATAACGATGTAATGCGACTGCAGAGACGACTAAAAAGGCTGAGAATGAGCTGAGCAGGACTGACTTTAAGATGTTGCCAAAAACACTTATGGATAAATTCTCTTTGTTTATCTGTTAATTACTTATAGTTACAAAAGGATTTGGATGAGATGTGAGCTGTAGGACTTTGCTCTTAGTTTAAGGGTTTGTTGATGAGAAATGGTGGATGTTGGGATATCAGCCTCTTAAACTGTCCTTAACCATAAACACTGAGCCAAGAGTGCAGACTCACTTTCTCGGCAACATCCAAGTATGTAGACTTGGCTTGTTTGAGTTGACACACAAGTGACGTCTTTGGTTGTAAATATCAAACATGTTTAAAAAAGTATTTATGAGAGCGACTGGAAGCGTTTGAATCTGAAGACGTAAAATTAGACAAATCACACACTATATGATTTTATCTGCTGGCTGTCAACACCAACTGACCCAGACTGGCACTGACCCGCTCCGACTCCTGCCCAATCAGTCGCGATGCCCCAATCAGATTCAAAATCGTCTCACCAGTCATCATGTACATCCCCAGCTCAGGTGTTTGAGTGTGGGAAGCCAGTGAGGGATTGTGGATGTTAAACAAGAAGTTGATGGTGAGAAAGTGAGTGACAAACAGAGAAACAGAGATAACGTCAGACCTTACCGGATCTCCTCTCAGTCCTTGCTCTCCTTTCAGACCCTCCTCTCCTCTTCCACCTGGGATACCCTGAGGACAAGAGTTCAACCTGTCAATCAGCCAACACCTCTGAGCTTCACTTCATGTGATTTTTTTATGCAGTGAATCAAAAGTAAGTAAATATAAAGCCAGACAAAACCCAAAGACCAGCGAGTACCACCACGCAGGGAAATGTCATGAGAAAAGGTTCTTAGTTTACTTACTGGCTCTCCTGGATGTCCTCGCTCTCCTCGACTTCCATTCAGTCCTGTCACTCCCTGCAAACAAAAAACCAGAAACAGCTCAGCACTGAGAGCCTGAAAACCTTCTTTCACATCATCTCACATCACACATCACATCAAGAGTCTATTGTTTGCTTTAACTCTCCAGAGGAGAAACACAGGTTTACATGATTATACTTCCACTGTTGACATCCACGTCTGTTCCATAGTTTAATTTCACAAGTCATAATATTTATCTACAACGTGATCTGATATCTATATTTAGATGTTTTTACATCTTGCTGGTATTCCCCTCTTTCTACTAAATGATCTTGCTAAATTCCTTATTTTGCGGCTACAGAGAGAGAGAATCAGGGTTGAAAAAAGCCTTTCTCAATCAACTCTTTACTCTGAGCAACAGAGTCCAACATGAACACAAAGAAAATAAAGTGTAAAGAAAATAATAATGGATGATATTATTGTATTTTAAAAATGCTCAAATATGAATATCAGTATGGGCCTCAAAAATCCTTTAGGTTATTGACCTTATGAGTTTCAGCTACAATGAAACGCTCCGACTTCATAATGTTGTCTTTTAACTTCCTGTCTACATCAGACGTGAGGATATACTGCATTGTATATATTGGCATCCGATGACTGTGATCATCTTGCACCTACATTTTAGCAAACAACTGATCAGTTTTATAACGTACAGCATGTAGGACAAAGCTGAAAGAACACGAGAGACTTAAAAAAAAAAAAGATGTGCTTTTATTTATGTTGGTAAATCAGATTACAGACCAACACAGTGAAAATCATCTTTCCAACTTTGAGAAATAGGCTGTGTGAACCATTCAGGACCCAGATTGTTGACTTGTGTTGACTACAACCAGCAAAAGCAACAGCAAGTTAAAAGACAAAACTGGAAATGGAACAAATGAAAAAATGGGACACATTGCATAAGATTATGGCTGCAACTAACGATTATTTTCATTATCGATTAATCTGTCGATCATTTTCCCGATTAATCCACTAGTCGGTTGGTCTATAAAATGTCAGAAAATGGTGAAACGTGTCGATCAGTGTTTCCTAAAGTCCTCCAATGTCTTGTTTTGTCCTCAACCCAAAGATATTCAGTTTATTATCATAGAGGACTAAAGAAACCAGAAAATATTCACATTTAAGAAGCTGGAATCTGAAAATTTTGACTTTTTAAATTTATTAAACAATTACCTAAAATGATTAATCAAAATTAAAATAGTTGGCGATAAATTTAAAAGTTGGGAAGTCAGTCTAATGTCAGTCAAATCTGATCAAACCTGCTGGGTGTTTGACTGTTAAACTCTTAATAATTAACAAAAATTGATGCTTTTTCCCAAACTTTGACTTTGATTGTTGAATGTTATACGGGAAATCTCAAGATAAGAAACCACACTGTGAGGAGGTTTAAGGTGTTAACATAATATAATAATAATAAATTATTATATTTAATGAAGAGAAGAAAGCTGATTTGAGGTCTTGGTTTATCTTTTTAATGATATGCTGAACTGATATATCTGCTGACATTCGTACCTGTTCTCCATTGATTCCATCCAGTCCGTCTTCTCCGTTCTCACCCTGCAGCGTTGGAAGAGAATTATCTGTAACATCTCACAGCTGCCCTCTCTTAATGAGAACACATCTGAACTAAAATGTTTGTCTAGATTTAAATATTTGTCCAAACACTCTTCACTTAATGCTGCATTTCACATTTGCTCTCTTGCTTAATTCATTGTCTTCACATTCCAGGAAGCCTGAGTCACTCACCCTGTCGCCAGAGAATCCTGGATTGCCCTGCACACACAAACAACAGGATATAAACATACCAGGCAAAGGACAACAAGATCAGCATATATTATCACTATTATAAACATTTCCAGGCTACTCTCACAGTAAACTTGTAAGTGTTTGTATAAAATTAAATGTCATATTTTTGGACAGATATGTACTAGAAGCCAAAAGGTTCTGATGTCGCTCCACACGGGCAAAAAATGTAGAAAAGACGTGTTTGGTGAAACGTGGGTTCAGACCAGAGTCTTACATTACATCTGTTCTATTATATAGAAAATTGTGAAACTGTGCAAATTATTATGTGAAAATCATGATGGAGCATTAAACCTCAGCTTAACTCTTGCTAAAGCTAACGAGCTTAGCAGTGACAACTATTTTAGCTTCTAACTCTGGCGGAATTCATGTAATTTGGTGGTTGAGTTAGCTTTAAATCACAGCTAGCTTGTGAGATAGCCTTAAAACTAAATTTAAATATAGTTATTAAGCTATGTAGCTGTTGACATTTTGGTAATTCGGTCAGTTATTTCACATAACTAAACAAAGCAGGAGCTAAATCCAATCATGATGGAGAATAAAAACCCAGCTAAACTCCTGCTTAAGCTAACTAGCTTAGTAGATGAGCAGTAACAACCATTTTAGCTTCTACCTCATAGAATTCATGTGATTTGGTGGCTGAGGTACCTTTTGAAGTCACGTATTGAAATGTAATAAATTTTAAATGATTTCAGTATAAATATCAATGGTGGAAGGATGGGTAGATACCTTGCAAAACACAGATTCAATTCCCAAAATATATTAAATAATCAAATTAAAGTTAATTTTCTTATTGCCTATTTTTCCGTAATGTTGTAATCCACCACGACTGACTGTTATCTTTTACTTCAGCAACGTGCACCCTTGGATTTATCTGGAAAAATAAATGTATTGTGCATCCCTGTTAAAAATCAATATGTAAACAAAGTAGTAAAAATGGACATGCTGTTGGTAGATACTGTATATTCTCCTTACATCCTGTGGAGATTATCCATAGTTCAGTATCTACATGTGGGTTATGCAATTATTTGTTGTGGTCTGAAACTACATAAAATAACAATGACAAGTTTTCTATTTGTTACTCCCCCAGCCGCCCTTAAACTTCACTGCATCCTCTGCCTTTGTAGGGCAGTGTGGACAGTGAACTATGGTGGTGAAGAACATGAAGCCATGACAAAATGTTATTGTTACATTCTTACTTTACTTAATCTTATTTTAAAGAAGAACTGATGTAAAAAACATCCAGTCATGGTATCAATACTGGCAATGACACACCCTCTAGAGCCCCACAAACACAACAGACCACAGCACTTAATTCCCTTTTTATTTGGTCTTAACATCACTCAGTAGGAGGCATTTTTCCATCCTCAGTGTTATTGTGTTCCTCTCGGTAGTATTAAGCAGTGCTGTACCTTCTGTCCTCTGATTCCAGGACAGCCCTGGATGCCCGGAGGTCCAACTCGTCCAGGAAGTCCTCGGTCGCCCTGCAACAACCAGACAAATCAAACTGTGACTGCAGACTACACAAGAGTCCAGAAGATACGAGCAGGTCAAGCAGTTTCATCCTATGAACAATTTCCTTGTGATAGTTTTACTGGCATTTTAGTAATTTACATGTTAACAAATCTCAAAAAAATTTGGTGGAAGGTGATGCTAGGTAAGGCTGATAAATTTTATTTTATCAATTATTAAATCTATTACACTCAAAAAATACTAAGAGTTCAAAGAGGAGCAGGTTGTTTTAAACCCACATTTCAGTTCAAGTTTCAACACAGCCAAAAGCTGTTTCAGCGACAAAAGGCCTCCAGTTTTTTTCACCACTCCACCAAGTTTCATCTCATCTTAAAAGGAGTAAAAACTGTATGAAGAAGCACTTACGGCGTGCCCCTCCTCTCCCAGGAAGCCAGAGTGACCCCTCCTACCAGGCAAACCCTGTTTATAAAACAGACACAAACAGATTCAAATAGATTATTAACTGAAGCCAAAAATGAACTCAAAAACATGTTTTTTTTCTTCTTCTTCTTCGTGCAGCTGGATGTTGTTCTCTTCTCTGTGCAGAGGTTGTTTTCACATTCATCTGCTGAAGGAGGAAAGTTTCTCTGAGCTCACCTTAAATCTCAGTTTAACACGTGGACATATCAGCAGGATTTGTGACATCACAACTAGTGAAGGAGGACACAAAATTTAAAGTTTTTAATTTTTAAAGTTATTCAACGTAAAGTAGTTTATATATCGTCAAACATGTCTGGACGGATCATTACGCAAGGCAGCCCATTATATGTATGTCTACCTTCTATAAATACACCTGAGCAACCACTTATCTTGATGATTATATGGTTGACTGTTGTTTTATATATATATATATGTTTTATTATGAGAATGTTTATACAATATACAGTCAACATGAAATCACCAATATGGTGCAATTACCCACACACCTTCAAACCCTCCGCCCAAAACAAAACAGATCCAGATCTTGCAACTACACAATTCATAGATTATGATAGACGTCCGTTAGAGATGACGAGTAGTAGACAGTGAAAACTTTTACATAATTGAATGATTAACAGTTACAGACAATAGGGCAAGAGTAAAAGTAGTGCAGATATACATACACACACGCAATAAATAAAATAAATTAATAAATATTAAATAAATAAACACATTTCGAAAAATGAATTACTTCCTAAAAAAACAAGGACAGACCCCTAATTTTGAGAGTATATAGCAAGTTTATCCACTTGCTCTCAGCCCAGACCAGATTTTCGTTCTTGACATCATGTTTAAAGTTTAAAGATGTGATTTATGGCAGTCACCTTTGACCCTGGGCGGCCAGGAGAGCCACGGATGCCTGGGTGTCCCGAGCATCTGCACATGACGTTGCAACACTCCCTTTCTGACACGGTAACCTGCAGAGAGACACAGAGAGCAGAAGACAAAAGATTTAATATAAATTTATATATATAATAATATAAAACAGCACAGTTTTTGAAATTTCTTTCTAATGGCCTTATTTCAAAACTCAAACTACGTAGACAATTATACAACATGTAAATCAGACAACTTTGAAGTTGTTGGAAGGTGTATTATTTCACTTTTGATTGAGTTATACACAACACAACTGTTTTCCATTATAAATATGCTAAACTAGACCAACACTGTTACATGAATTCACTCACTTCCAACACAAACTAAACTATTTCAATACATTCCATATAATAAATGTCATTTTACAATGTCCTATCAGTGATGAATAAGTCAATACAAAGTTCATTGATCCTACAAGTGACATCTTTTATCTTTCTGTCAGACTTTTGTTCCAGTTGATGTTAATGGAGAGTAAAGGCTTCAGTATGCTTAAGATGAGGTGCTAAACGGATTGTCTAACAACACTTTTTGGTCTCTGTACTGTTTTTGACTCGTCTTTGCACCATTTTGTCTTGACTTTGCACTGTTTTGGCTCATCTTTGCACTCTCTAGTCTAGGGCTGTAGTCTGCTGGTTGACTGGTCGATTAGTTGGTCGATATGCTCTCGTCCAACTAAATTCTCATTGGTCGAATCATCTCCGTGTTATTTTCATAAGGAGAAAAGTGCTACATCAGTAGCTTTCCAGGAGTAATCCATTATTTCCTGCGGCGGGAGGGACAGACTAACAAATTACCTGTGAAAACGGGGGTGTATTCAAAGCACCCCTGTTGTTTTCACAACTTTCTGGCAGTAAATGTACAGTACCGACTACAGTGTGTGGGTTAATAAATGCTAAAAAGTCACGTCTGTTGTTTCCCCAAATGCTGGAAAAGTAAAAGGGGTTAGCTCCAAAGTTAGCAACAATGGGTTAGCATAAGCTGAAGACACAAAACAGAGAAATACAGAACGGAGAAATGTGTGGCTGCCGAGTTCTCTGTCTCTGTCCCGTTACATCCCCCCCCCCCCCCCCCCCCCCCCCCCCCCCCCCCCCCCCCCCCCCCCCCCCCCCCCCCCCCCCCCCCCCCCCCCCCCCCCGCCGCGCTGCGCGCGCGACTAATCAATTTGTTGAAGATTATGTGCGATTTTACTCGATCAAGATTTTCTTTGGTTGACTACAGCCCTACTCTAGTCTTTGTAATGTTTTGTCTTGTCTTTGTATTGTTCTCTTGAGTCATCTGAAACGACCACAGAATTGAAGGTTGCGTTCTAGAGTCTGACAATCCAACAATCTGACATCATGTTGTGATTGGTCATGTGTACAGTGGCGTAAAAGTAGGCAGAAGTTTGAACTTCTACCTCAAGCGCTCTCTTTTCATTATTCACCCAACTTCTTCCATCACCTTTTATGTGTACAACTGAGAACATCTAACATGAAAGACTCACAATTTGTGTGCGGATGGTGCTGGCGATGCTGGGCATGGTGATGCTGAGAGGATTGTTGTTGTCGAAACCTCGGCCAAACTCAACCGTCTGCAGCTCGGCGGGGTTATGGGCTCCCTCCAGAGCCACAGTCAGCAGAGCACTGACTTCAGCAGACAATAAACACAACATCAGATAAGAGATTTACTACCTCAGAGAAGTTCATGTGTCATTGGTCTACAAACTGACATAATGCACTTTATAAAATATTATGTCAAATGGCTACATTCAACTTGATTTTAGGAATATCCCAAGCTGATTCACAGGCTCGAGAGACATTGATGAATTTTTGTGATGTATGTATGATCTATTTTCTATCCTTTGTTTGTTAGCCTGCCAGCAAACCAGCTAAACATCATCTTTTTATGGAGGTTGAAAACTGCAGGACTGACATAACATAAAACACTACGAGACATAATATTACATATTACAGCAGAGTAAATCATCAAAAACTATGATGCAGAATGTATTTTCTTAATCCTTTCAACCCTAGGGTGTTTTTGTTGCTTATTTAGGCTACTCAGAAATGTCATTTTGTATGAGAGTAGTACTAGACATGCTCTAGTACACTTTTTATGGAAAAAAACAAAAAATGTAAAAATGTCTTTATGTGCACAAGTTTTCAATACAGCATAAATATCCACATATGAATGGATAGAGCAGGTTGTCAGGTTTGTCATGCTTTGACGCAGGGGCTGGGCCGAGCCCTTCAATGTGCCCTGCTGAGATGTTTTGTGTAGAAAAAACTACAAGTAAATTATTCTAGATAATAAACATTAAAAATTTCATATTGGGATCAGGATATCCCTACTTTATTTATTATTATATACTTTTGAAGAATTTAAACCATTTACACCACGATGACTTGAGTATAGTGCGTGACATTTTTTACCAAGTAAAGGCTGGAAAGGAAGTCAGAGGGAGATGGGCAAGAAAGATGGAAAAAAAGAGGTAAAAAGGCATAAGGGGGAAAAAAGAGGCAATGAAAGATGGGTAGAAGAGATGAATGAAAGAAAGAACTACAGAAGAGAAAGGGGAAGAAGAAGAAGAGGACAGATTGGAAAAATGGAAGCATGGAAAAAGAAGTGGAGTAGTGGTATGACTATAAATATTATAATATGATATTATTCTATATTTCTATTTATCAGAGCATTTTTGGAAACACCTCTGCCTCCCAGTACTTACTTGACTTTCTCAGCAGTTCTGACTGACGCTTCAAAATCATCACGTCTTCATCGAGTCCGTCTGAGAAGATCACCAGCACCTGAAGGGTGAGGTTGGTCACATGTTAGATTGTTCTTAGTGAGAATCACTCACTCAGGTCTGCAAAGGAGAAACTATTTTGTATGCTGTTTACATGTTTTTAGCCAAGCTTCTAGGGATGCCAATGTCTGTCTGTCTGTAGGCCATCACTTTAGTCCAGACTTGACAAATATTTTATTACCATAGAAACGTTGTAGAGACAATTGTTCTCTCCAGAGGATGAATCCTACTGACTTTGGTGATTCTCTGAAGTATCCTCTAGCACCACCACAAGGTTTAGATTTGTGGTTTTGAGTGAAATGTCTCAACAAATTTTAGATGGATTGGCATGAAATTTGGTCTAGACTAATTCATGTCAAGATGAATTGCAGTAACTTTGGTGATGCTCTGACTTTTTATCTAGCGCCATCATCTGTTCAAAATTTCACTTTGTTCAGTATTTTTGTTTCTGACTAAATACCCACAAAACTAATGGAAATGCCATTAGTTTCAGCTTCAGCTGTACTTTCTATTAATTACTAATTAACAAATGTTAGTATGCTAATATGCTCCATTGTGATGGTGGACATGACAAACATTACACTTGCTAAACATCAGCATATTAGCATTGTCATTGTGAGCTTGTTAGCATGCTGATTATAGCATACAGCTTGAAGCATCGCTGTGCCTAAGTAGGAAGCCTCACAGAGTTGGTAGCATGGCTGTAGACTCTTCATCTGGTTTGTTTACCAAATATGCCATAATAAGCCATACATAGACTGTAAAGACATTGGAAAATATGAAACAGTACTAGTGTTATCTCCTTTTCCATATATTAGATTTTCTAAAACCACTTTTAACTCACATTTTCAAGAATTGAAGTCTGATTGAAAACATTCACTGCTGTCACAGAATGAGAAATCATCCTTCACCTTAATTTCATGATAAATAAATGAAAACATATCCTTTTCCAGGGTTGGAAGCTGCGTCACTCTCACCTTCACATGAGCTTTGGATTTGTCCTTAAACATCTTTTTGAAGGAGTTCAGCAGGGCGGTGTTGAAGTAAGTAGGTTTAGATATCTTCATGACTCTCTGTAACACGTCCTCACTGAGTTTCACAAAGTTCCTCACAAAGTTTGTGTCATACAGGGATTTTCCATATTCGTCTACCAGTCGGAAGGCAATGTTGGCTTTCTTGTCACAGCACAGGTCGTCCACAGAGGAAATGTATTCGAAAATAGCCGGCAGGTTGTCATGGAGCATCTTCCAATGATCTCTGGCTCTTTGTGAAATATCAAATCCGATGCCGATATCGATGCTGCAGTTTCCTTGTACTAAAGGACCTGAAGTAGAGATTTTATATTTTGCAGCGACATTAAAAATATAAGAATGGCAGAAATGTAGAAAAATTAAGGCAAAATAGCACTTCTCAACTCACCAGGTCTAGGTTCAGGTGTAGGTACAGGTCTAGGTCGAGGTCCAGGTTCAGATGTAGGTTGAGGGCTAGGTGTAGGTGTAGGTGGTTCATCTTTTTGTGGTTGTTCACATTTACAGATGGCGGAGGCCAGGTCTTTCTTGATGTTGTCCAACTTGTCAAACTGATGCACATTGAACACTCTCACAGGGCTTCCAGTGATCTGCAAGAGCTGCAGGAGGTGGACATCTCCAACACCGATGACAAAAATCACAACCCCTTTAGTCCTGAGATTGTTGGCTTTGTCCTCCACTTCATCATGAGCATCTCCGTCTGAGAACACCACCAGTATCTGGGGGATATTAGCAGACTTACGGCTACCATGTTCCGGTGTGAAGTAATTCTTCATGTAGTCCAAGGCCTCTCCAAGGTAGGTGTTTCCACCACTGTACTCCATTTTGCGGATTTTTGTGATCATAGTTTCCTTCTCGTAGTACGTGTTAAGGTAAAACTCATGCTTAGGATCATCACTGAATTGTGCAGCTCCAACTTGAACAAACTCTTTGCTTATGTTGAAGCTTTCCACAAGTCCTGCCGTGAAGTCCAACATGACTGTGTGGTTGTCAGGTGTGATGCTGCTGGACTTATCAAGTAGGAAAACCAGGTCAGCCTTGCAAACTTCCACAGGAGGAACTGCCAGAGAAAAGGAAGGGCATTTGCCAACATTACTAATCACCAAGTGTACTATGAAACTTTTTCACTTTATAGTGTGATTTAAACTATATTCTGGTGGTTTAAGACTTTTGCCATACTCTGCTATTGATGCCAGGTGTATTGAGCAAACATACACTATTAAGCTGCACATTCACATGTTTATGAAGTACCATTGTACGAACAGGGCCTGGTCTGAGGGGGAAATTTTGATAAATTACAAATAATTCCATCAATTTGATGGATTAATTTTCGTCATCCTCTCATGACACTCCCCCCCCCCCTACCTTTCAAATCCCTTCTTTTTAATCTGATTAGGTTTACTTTTCAAAATTTGCAAGTAACTAAAGCTTTAAATATGCAGTCAGCATTCTCTGTGAAAGCTCCTACCTGACGACATGAAGAGCTGCAGCTCCATCAGTACTTTTAAAACCAAATTAAAAAGTCTGCTACTCAACTCTTTTACCATTGACTCTACATTTATCTCATGTTCTTCTCATGTATGTGAATAATCTTAAACTTAAACTTTAATTTGTAAAGTATATATTTGTCATGTTCTAGTTGACACGGTGGATGTATGTAATGTGCTACTGTGTGTAAATTTGTATTATGTTTCCTGGGTGTTTTTTGCTTGGTACTGTTCTGCTTCTGCACATACAGTATGTTTTATTTGTGACCTGCTGAAGTGACTGCAGAGGAAAATTAGCTGTAAGCTAATTCTAGCACAGAACATCAAATGGTAACATTTATGTTAAACACTGTATATGGTCCCTTACAAATAAAATAAATACATTAAATTCAGATATACTACTATTATTACTCAAAAGTGCTGTTTTGAGACAGTCCTGGACTCTCACCGGTCTCACAGATCTCCAAAGCCAGCTGGCTCTCCCAGTTGTTCAGCGCGTCAAAGTCCCACCCATAATAAACCCTGTCTTCTGAGTGGCTGATCTCCCACAGCTCGGTGGTGTTGGCGTCCATCACTCCGATGGTGTAGATAATCACTCCCTTGTCCATCACTCGCTTAGCGCTTTCTCTGACGTCGTCGTTGGATTTGCCATCTGTTATCACCACCAGCCTCTGCTTCAGCTCAGGACGTCCTCCCTCCGATTTATCGAAATACTGCGACACCGCTGTGATGGCTTTACCCGTGTGCGTGCCTTCTTTCATCTGCTGCATGTCATTGATGGCTTGAAACATTTGATCTTTGTCGTAGTATTCGCTGAGGGAGAACTCTATTTGGTAATCGGTGCTGAACTGCATGAGGCCAACATGCACTGCATCCTCCCTGATCGCAATCTTGTTGATGACAGATTTCATGAAGTCTTTCATTTTCTTGAAGTCTTCCTCAGAGATACTCTCAGAGCTGTCAGTTAAGAAAATTACATCACTTGATGCGCCTTTGCAAACTGTAGACACAGAGAACATAAATGTTAGTATGGTGTTCCTCTTTTATCCCCCTTTTCTTACCTGACGGCCCTGTCAAACCAGGAATATTTTGGGAGATTGCAGGCAACAAGACAAGCTACTAAGTATATGAATTTTTAAATGACTAGTTGTTTACAAGCACATGTTGTCCTGATGTCAAATCCACTAAGCTAAAAGTGGTAGCTTTGGAGAGCTTTGCTTAAAGATCTGGTATCATGGCCTTTTTTGACTAATTTTTATGATTACTTTAAACATATGTGTGACATTTTTTTTATCAACAGTTATTTAGATTTCTCTAAATCCATCTTTCCTTACAGCCCAGATTCCCCTCTGTCCTCCAGCAGGCTGTCTACATAAAATCTGTATTATTAATGACCATCTTCTCTGATTGGCTGGAGGTGTGGCCCCCACTTTCACCCCCAGCCAACAGAATACTACCTAATCAAATACTACCAAATCAATCATAATGATAATCAAAAACATTATAATAATCTAAATGCAATTCAAAGTGCTTCAGAAAGCAATTGACAAAACGTGGGATTTTAAAAATGGATTTGGAGACAAATGTGCACTAAAAGAACTGAAAAACAAGTTAACCGAATAAGACAACAACAAAAGATGGATAATTAAGATAATAAAAGATACATAATAAAATATAACACAAGCAATAAAAATAACAACAAAAAATAAAATTGTGTAATACTACCCAAAATAAATATAATATAAATTCTATTGATCAGTATTAAAATGTTGATAAAACAAAATAGAATAAAATAAATAATGATTATAAATAAAATAAATTTAAATAATAAAACCATTAAATTATAAGACACTACATAAAAGCCAGACTAAATAGCTCTTCTCTGTTCCAGCAGCTTGGAGCGTAATGGTTGAAAGCAGCATCACTGAAGGGTTTTGTTCTGCTTTGTGGAAAAGCTAAAAGAGAAGAACTGAAGGATCTGAGGGGTCTTCCTGGTTCATAAATCAGAAGCATTTCTGAAATGTAGTTTAATGCAAGACCATGAAGTGCCTTATAAACTAATAAAATCATTTTTAAATCAATACAAAAACTAACAGGTAACCAGTGTAAAGACTTTGAAATAAGCGTAATATGTGCTCTCCTTTTGGTCTTAGCACTCGTGCAGCAGAATTCTTAATTAATTGTGGCTGATTAATTGTATTCTTTGGTAGACTAGAAAGGAGAGCATTAAAATAGTCTAGCCTGCTAGTAATGAATGCATGCATCAGTCTCTCTGTGTTGCTCAGAGAGAGAAATGGCTTCACTTTGGAGATGTTCTTCAAATGATAAAATGCTGTTTTTGTGACACGCCACACATGGGCTGTGAAATTAAAATCACAATCAAAAATCACTCCTAGATTTCTTGCCTCTTGGCTTTAATTGAGTCTCAGTGTGTTTAGTTTGGAGGCCAGGTTCTCTCTATGAGCCTCTGAGCCAATGATCAGTGCCTCTGGTTTATCCTGGTTGAGCAGTAAAAAAAATCTGTGACATCCAGGCCTTTATATCTAAAATACAGTTAAAAGGTGAGTCACTCGGCCCAGTGTCATCAGGAGACACGGTCACATAGAGTTGAGTGTCATCAGCATAGCTGTGGAAAGAGACACCGTGCCTCCTGGTGACACTGCTCAGGGGTTGCATGTACAGATTAAAAACAGTCCTAAAATTGATCCTTGTGATACCCCACAGGTAACCTCATGGTGTTTGGAGGAGTGGTCATCTATTGATACAAAAAATGTTCTTCTGCAAAGATATGAGGAAAGCTAGTTAAAACCAATTCCAGACAGTCCAACATTCTCCCTTCTTGTGTGATCTCACGAGTCCAGCTGCCTCACATGGTAAGGGAAGACTGTCTCCAAAATGAATTTCAGCCATTCCTGATGTATATTTCCATCCTCTGGAAGGCTGTAACGACTTTTTAGCTGCTGAACAACCAGCAACATTTCCAGTGTCCTCCTTCGCTTATCAAATGGCTGTGATACAAACTCTTACTTACACCCTCAGTGCAGCACTGGGTGGCAGTGGCCTCATGCTAAAGCTTCCTGCATATTTGATAACTTTCTGGTGTGACATAGTAACGAGTACCGCCTCAACACCGCTTGATCTTGAGCCACAAATTTCAAAATTTCAAATAACTTAAAAGACTGAGGAGATAAAATTATGTTACAGCACAGGAAGACCCACCATCACTCTAATCCACCCCAAAGCTCATTTCCATTGTTATCTAGCCCTTTAAAAGAGCACTTCTTAGATAACCTTTTGCCCAAATTAGTAAGGATCCACTTGTGCAGTGGAAGAGAGTGTAGCTCAGTCTGGCTACTATACACTCTACACAGAGCCAAAGTGAAACTGGAACTTCCAGGTTCTGTTTCAATAGTGAGAAAACCTGATTCAAAATCACTTTGCCTTTTGTAATTTTAATACCAATAATTATTAAAAATCCACATATGTCCCTGTGTGTCTTAAGATTCATAGGGATAGTGGTACTATTCACCAACAATCTTTTGTATTGTAATTTTTCCAACTTCAAGCTGAAAACTCTGCTGTCTGAAAATGTCTACACTGTCTCTATCCTGAAGTTACCTGAAGTAGCCACGGCCACTTGCCTAGACTCTTATGTTGAGCTAGTTACATTTGGTCTAGAGTGTATAGTAATGGTGTTCACTCAAGATTGCCAAAAACAGAAATATTAAATAACAGTTTTCTTACTTCTGGAACAACACCTGAAAAGTCACTATGACACTACAACCAAGGCTCTGTAACTCAACACAATTTCTGGTTCTGCATTTCTTTAATTGGTCTTTCTGAAAAAATTAGGCGTGTTCCTGGAATTTACTACCTATATTGTAAGACAAATCATCTTCACTGCAAGAGTTGCTATCAGATGTTGCAAACTTTGTGACTTTGTGACAAAATTTACTGCAATAAAGTGACCATACAAAAAACAGCTCCCTTGAAAATGTACATGATGTAGTGCATCAAATAACATTTTGTCCATATCCATAAAATTCTTTAACAGTATTTTCTACAAACATGTCTGAACTAACCATTTTCAGACATCTCTGAACTAAACGCAACCCCTTGACTGGCCCATGGTCTTGGTGAGTCAAAAAGCTGTGACTTTTAACCCGCAATGGTCTATGGGCTTATGGGAAATGCTGTTTGTCTAAGACTGCAAAAACACAGAAATATTTAAATAAACTACTATATCAGATTTTTTTTTTCAGTTCTTGACTAAACATATGGACTGAACAACACAACATACTGTTGAGTATGGTTTAGTTCCCTCCTTTTACTTATTTACATCACTACAACTGTCAGTGTGATTTGAATGAAGTTTTCTTACTTCTGGAACAGATCCTGTCTACATGCTAGACATGCATTTTAAAGTCAAGTGTTTTTCTTACATTCTGGAGAACAGATGTCTGTGATAATGACATCTGTGAGCGTCTTCAGGGCATCAAAATTGGTGACTTTGAAAGTCCTGTTAGGGTGACCGGAAATCTCATCCAGCTCAATTTTGTTTGACTTTTTCACCCCAATGGCATAGATGATGATGCCCTGCTCCCTCAGTTCTTCTGCAGGATCCTCGACTCTATCCTGGGATTCTCCATCAGTGATGACAATCAGGTACTTTGGGACTTGACTATGAGTGTGTCTCTTAAAGCGCTCACCCATTGAAGACAGTGCTCTCCCTGTATTTGTCCCACCTCCTTTATGCATAATATCCTTCACAGCTTTCTCCAGTGCATTTGCATCTGCGTGCTTTGTCAGGTCAAATTCCACAGTTGGAGAATCTGCATATTTCACAAGCCCCACACGGTTATTTTGTGGCCCCACATTTAAGGTATGCAGAAACTCAATGATGAAGTTCTTTGTGTCACTGAAGTCGTCTGGAGTAATGCTTCCTGAGTCGTCTATCAGGAAGTAGAAGTCCGCTTTATCCTTTTGTACACAAGCTGGAGAAGAAAAGCAACTGTAAGAATTAGTTCTTTACACATAGTCAGAGAGAGGGAAAGCTAAAAATCAATCAACAGCTACTCAAGGAGGTAACAACTACAATTTTACATCCCCAAAGCACAAACAAACCATGAAATATGGTTTTAGTCAACAGGGTGTTAACCGATAAATTAACTGCAACTTGAAAGCTGATCAAGATTTCTGGCTCTCAGGGTTCATTCTGTTTCAGAACAAGGATTCAAAACTTGGTCCACACATGTCATTCTCAGCTTTACTCTCTCTTTACATTAATTTAATTTAATTTAATTTGCTGCATCGTTTATACTCACACAATATTTAAACTTTGACAACTATCAAAAACCACTGGTTCAAACCTTTTTTGATGTTTTCTTTTCTTTTCTTGTCTGTGAACTTTTTGTCAAAGATCTTTTTGCACAGGATTCCCTGCAGTCTCTCTTTCAGGGGTTTCAGATGGGTGAAACTGTTCACATAAAAAACATGCTCGAGAGGGGGGTGAGTAGCCATCTCGTTCAGTTCCTCCTCTTTGGCATCTCCAATTCCTACAGCGAAAACTGTGACCCCAGTCCGACGGAGAATGATTGCGGCGTCGCTCACATCGTCCTGGGATTCACCGTCTGTGATCACCACCGCCACCTGCTGGACGCCCTTCCTGCTGCCTTTTCGCTCAGTGAAGATTTCATCCCGGGTGAAGTTTAGGGCCTTTCCAGTTTTCGTGTCACCACCATTATAAGGCAGCAGCTTGATGAACTGTAGGATTTCAGTCTTGTCATTGAGAGTGTTGAGGTAGGCCTGTGCTGTGGAGATTTTGTTGTATGTAACGATGCCTACTTGGACTGTCTTCTTACCAATATCCAGGCTGCTTACAATCGAGTGTAGGAAATTGCGTACAAGCTGGAAGTTGGCTTCTCCGATGCTTGTCGACTCATCAACAATGAACACAATATCTGCCATGTTGCCTGTTTTGCAATCTGTGAAAGGAATATAATTAGTTAATTTGAGCAACTGCTACTTGAACATTCAAATATCTTTGAAGATGAAATATATAACAGCGATATTCATTATGTGTTGCTTAGAGGTCTACAAGTGTCCTAACAGCCTGACCAAGTAAGCATGATTTTGTGAGTTTGCAATTGTAAAGGTGGCTAGGTTAAAAACTGGCATGAAGTATTGAAGGTAACATTTATTAATTTTCATCCTTAACACTTATTTCAACAGCATTCATTAACTTTAAATTAAATAAAACTAGTGTTTTCTTATTTGTTCCTCCCTGAGTGTAAAGTTGATCTATAATGTCCACTTCTAACTGAAAAATGACAAAACAGAAAACACAATCTTTGGTAAGGAAGATTATATTTGTAGTTTGTTCAAATGAAATGCGAAAAAATGTTGTCCTTTCACTCACAAGGAAATGAACACTAACACATAAAATGAGCTCATAGGTAACTGCAAAATGAAACTGTGACATCGCAAAGGTGAGGGGAGAGACTGATGTCGGACAAGTCCTGCAGCCTGACAGTAACTCAGTATTAACTGAAACAAATCTGCCAGCAAGTAGTGAGCTAAGTAAGCTCCACACTGTAGCCGCTGAGCTTATAGCTCAACTAACCTGAAAGGAATTGTTAATTATTTTTATTTTTTTATTTTGGTGTGTCATCATTTGAGAGTGAGATGAGGAGATCAATGTCAATTTTATATCTTTGTGTTGAGTAAGTAGCTGGAATCAGACATGTTTAGCCTAGCGTATCATAAGGACTAAAGAGGGGACAGCTAGCCTGGCTCTATCTGAAAAAATAGACCTACCAACACACCTAAAGCTAACCAATTAAAATGCTGTATCTTGTTTATTTAACATGCACAGAAACAGAAAAATAATATCCACATTTTGAGATTTTAGGGGGAATAATTATTTGAATACATTTTTTGGCAAACATGTCAAACATCCTCTTCTCACTTTACTAGGATAATTTAATGTTCTTATTATAATTCTATAATTGGTCTGACAGTTAAAGTTGAAGATATTTGATATCAGAGAATGATCCTACAGTTCTCAGTTTCAATTTTGGCTGCTTAGCTAACATAACGTTAGCCAACATTAGCTTATATTTTAGTTTGGCAAACTAACAGAATTAAGTTGCTGCTCAGCCCTGAATGTTCTGGAGATCTCATTGAAACGTTTACTTTAAAATAGTGATGAAATGTGTTTGAAAATACCACTGAGTGATTCCAACCATTGTTTATTATCTGCTAACATGGTCTATGGTTATAAACACGTCAGCCCATATCACATCTGCCTAACCTGTGATGTATGAAGAAAGGTGTTGAATTACAACTCAAACTGTAAATACAAATATGATAGTCACTCAGTAAGAAATATATCACAAAAGTGAGCATGAGATTCACTCAATTTTTGTGTAGAAAAAAGTGTTAAATTCTGGTGTAATTTTCCACAAACGGCTAAATATGAGATATACTGTCGATAAAGTGCTAGAAAATACATTTTCAAAATCCCTGTGAAAAACAACAATTAAGAGAAAAAAACACTTTCAAATAGATTATAATTATTTAGAGCGGCAACAATTAGTTAATTAATCAATTAGTCGATCAACAGAAAATGATAATCCATTTTTTCCTTTTGAATATTTTTTTTTAAGAAAAAGTGCTAAAACTCTCAAGTTTAAGCTTCTTAAATGTGAATATTTTTTGCTCTTTAGTCCTCTATGACAGTAAACTGAATATATTTGGGTTGTGGACTGTTGGTCAGGACAAAATAAGACATTTTAGATTGCATCTTTTGACATTTTTCACCATTTTATAGACTTTTATCCACTAATCAATAATGATAATAATCATTGGTTTAAGCCCTGATATATTACATAGTTTATTCTATAGTAACTGATCAAGTAAATTAGATATTTATATATAAAAAATTAATTATAAAACTTTCTCACCTTTAGTAATGACCTCCTGTTTCTCAGTCATGAAGAGATCCTTCAGAAGAGTTACTCTGACAGAATCAAACGCATACTGATCACTCAACAAGCGTATTAGATCCATTGGTGCACCTGCGCTCATCCCAATAACAGTAACCCCTGCTAATTTGATCTCACGAGCCACTGTAGACACACGATCACGTGAGGCTTTTCCACTCACGACGACCAGGAACTGTCGGAAGCCTTTCTCAGCACGGCCCCCCTCCCCACTGGTGAAAGAGTTATCTCTGGCGTACTCCAAAGCACGGTACAGGTAACGCGGTTCGTTGGGTTGTGGAGGGTGCAGTCGGAAATGCTTGACACCAGCCAGGGTCTCCTGTTTGGTTTGAAAAGCACTGAGAGAGAATGCAACTTCGGTATTTTGACCGTACTGGGCCAACCCGATACGGTAGGTGGAGGCTCTAACGTTAAGTTGATTGATCAATTTGTTAAGTTCTGTCTTGAACTGGGAGAAGTGTCCTTGAGCTATGCCACTGTCCACCAAGAAGAAAATATCTGCAAACCTTTCCGCCAAAGCTGAAAGACAAAAAACAGAAAAATTACATCAGTATTATAGTGGAGTCTGATGATCAGGCAAAAGCAGTCAGTCTATTAGATACAAAGAGCTTGTTGGATTGGTTAAGTGTATGTTCAGTCCTCAGAGTTTGTTATTTGATTGAGGAATAGCCAAAGATTTCTACTTAACTGAACTTTTATCTCAAAGAAGATGTATACAAATAGGTTTTGAGAGGCAAAAACCTATTTGTATGCATTGTGCGCACAATAAGCGATTATGTGTACAGCATACAAAAACAAAATCATGTTGAATTCCTCTTAAACTACCCTCCACTTGTCTTCTCTGATGTCAGAATTGGGAGGCTACATCTGGCAATTTTTTATAACTTTCTGAAACTGACAATCTGCCAACCATGTCCACTTTATCCAGCAATTTTGAATGCAAATGTGAGAAAGCAGACAGTATTTTGAACCTCTCTCTGAAATAAGAACTCATCTTGTATGCTTCACAAAACTTCTTGAATGAACACCTTCTAAGGAGAAACTGTCTGAAAGTGTGTGTTATGTGTTTTTTCTTGTTCCTCTCTATGACGGCAGGCTTTTTGTTCCACCTTTCATTGGGCCATCCGGGACACAACAATTGTACAAACTAGTTTCTTTGACGTAAGCTGACCCCTTAAAGGCAAACTTTGATATTTTTCAACCTGTTTTCCCATCTTTTTGTGTGTAAGTGACTAATGGGGACAATACTTTTTGAAATCGGTCCAGTATTGAGTGAGAGCGCTGCAGCTGACAGCTGTGAAAAGAGGCTGTAAATGTATTCGGACGGGGCAACAGCACCCCATCAATGTACGTCCACTAAAAGTGCTTGTTTTTGTCACTGACAGGCTCAGATTGTTATTATAAGTGTCTGACAACATTATTACTTGAGTATTATCATTTGATGCTACTTTATACTTCCACCACTACATTTCAGGAGGAAATATTGTACTTTCTACTCCATTACATTTATTCCATAGCTTTAGTGTCAGTGTCTAGATAGGGCCCCTTTTCATTTTTCAGATATCTATCAGTTGTTTTCACAATAGAGACATCCCCCTGTAAACTTCTCAGATGGTTTCATTTTAATAATAATGATAAAAATGATCAAATGATCCAGTATTTCACCAAAAATCCAGCAAAAAAGACCAAAAATGATTAGAGAAAATCATAAAGACTGTAAACGGATTTGTGTATCAGAACTTGATACATGCGGAAACCTGAAAATTGAAGAATGTGCAGAAAATCAGGATTTAAAATTCAATGTCTTGCAGATTTGATCACAGCTTAATTAGAACATGTTACATGAACAGAGACTTCTGTCACACTGGAGCCAACAAATAAATTCCCCCTTTTTATCAGCGGCAGTTCATCTGTTTCCCACAAACCTTTTTGTGATGTGTGATTAACAAAATTACTAATGCGCCGCTGAATCATGTTAATGTTTTGTGAGAGCTGGAGTCAGTCTGCACACAGTTTATCACATTTATAAGCATTTATAAGCACATTTATGAGTATTTCCATGTAATGCTACTTTCTACATTTCGGAGGGAAATATTGTACTTTCTACTCCACTACATTTATTTGACAGCTTTAGTTACTTTTCAGATGAAGATTTGACACAATGGATAATATAACAAGCTTTTAAAATACAACACATTGTTAAAGATGAAACCAGTGGTTTCCAACCTTTTTGGCTTATGACGTCTTACAAAAAGCAGTGTGTAGTCGGGGTCACATTTCACATGTCTATGAGTTGTTAACATCTCCACCAAATAGTGATTTTTCCCTCTAAACTTCTCACGTGCTTTCATTTCAATAAATGTTCAAATGATCCAATATTTCAGCAAAAATCAAAGATTAGAGAAAAAGTCCAAAAACTGAAAACAGATTTGTGTATCAGAACTTTGTTTTTTCTTCTTTCCTCTCCCATTAATCATCTCACGACCCCTCAGATTTATCTGCTGACCCTTTGGAGGGGCCCGACGCCTCGGTTGGGAACCACTGGACTAAACTAGCTAACTGTATATAAAGTAGTGTAAACTAGCTCCACCTCCAGCAGCTACAACAGTAACATGCTGCTCTAACACTGATGCTTCAGTATTAATAATGTAATTCATTAAATGTATTGAATTTATCAGTTACAGGATCCAGCTCTCTGCAAATAAAGCACTTTCAAAACAGCCATAAACCTAATTTCCTTGAAATAACAGAAAGCAGTCAAACTGTTTTACAACACAACTAACTAAGTGGACCTGTGATTGGAACACTAGTAAACAAATCACCAAGTAGACCATAACACTTAGAGTGGGGGCAGGGTGATCAAACTCTACTTAAAGGTACCTGGTGGAGTGTTTGACCACTTGTAATGCTATGGAACTATGTTTTACGAGTGAGTCCCCGTCTTGTTTATATCCTGCTTGCAGCTGGTGGCTGTAACATGCCAACAAATCAGCTTTGCAAATGTTTTAAACAATGCTTTTTGACTGAACACTGAATATAAACCAAACTTTTCTTTGTTTGCAAGAAAACTCCTCAGAGCTCTAAGATTCAAACAAACCCAGTATGATCTCTACAAAGTGAATCTAAAGTCTTATTAGCAGCCACAGATGCTCTCTGCTTTTGTGTATATCTACAAATACACTTTGGTTGTTTTAGTTATTTAGATGTCTTGGATAAGTATTTTATATTTTATTGCAAAATTAACAAATGGACAACTAAACAATGTTTCTCCAATCATTCGCCTTACCTTGCCTCTGTTCCTCCATGGTGACACAAACAGTTTGCAGCAGACGCCCCATCTCCCTCTGCAGAGCCTCATAACTATTGAAGGTGAGGAGGAAGCGACTTGGGGGCCAGTTAACGATGGACTCTAGCTGTTTGCGGTTTGTTTGTCCCACCCCGATACCAAACACAATGACTCCGTGCTTCCTCAGGTTCTGGGCGGGCACTTTCACATCATCCGTGGATTCCCCATCTGTGATGACCACAGCGATCTGAGGCACCCGTTCATTGGCTCGGCTGCCAGTAACCTTGGTGAAGTACTGCTCCTTTAGGAATTCGATGGCCTTGCCTGTTTTCGTGCCTCCTCGTCGGTGAGATAATCTGTCCAGTGCAGCCAGCAGGGACCTCTTGTCCTTGTGATCCTTCAGCAGGAACTCCTGGGAAGGATCATCACTATACTGCGCCAAGCCGACTCGAACTTTGTTGTCGCCGATGTTGAGGGTCCTGACGATTTGGCGAAGGAAATTCTGGATCTTCCGAAAGTCTGCAGGGGATATGCTGGAGGAGCCATCGACCAGGAAGACGATGTCAGCCATGTTGGCATTTTCACACTCTGGACAGGAGAAGAATAAAGTCAGTATTGCATTGCCTGAAAATAGATTTTCTGAAAGTAAGATTACAGATCACAAAGTTCATTGTGATGAAATAATGAAACATTTTTGAACGGATAGCTTTAGATAGCTCCTATTTCAACAGTTTTAAAATTCTTAAAAAATTTAAAACTGGTGAAATATTCCAGAATATGATGTTGAAATGAAAAAAACAAACATTATTCATCATTTATGAAAAAGGCAATTCAACAACTTTCTTTATTGTTGTAAATCAGGGGAATATACCAAACATCTACTATACTTGATCCCTCATTTAGAAACATCACAAGTTCCATTTAATTACCCACCAGTTGTCTGAGCAGCAGTGCCACAGAAATACGCTGCTATGATGAGGCTGAAGAGCAGACCTGTTCTCCCCTTCATGCTGGAATGCCTCATGAGTTTCTCTCTTCCTGTAATACAGATATAATACAGTTAGTTGGAGCTTTATTGTCCACACTGGAGAATTGTAATCAGCTTCACCATTCACACTATAAATTAAACAACTAAGAACACTAAGAGAGGACATAAAAAGCATGACATTAAAAACATAAATTTAAATAAAGAGAGGCTAATAAAGTTGCAAAGTGTCCAAGCAGGATTTACCACGTCTTGAGGCTAAAGTACCTCAAAGGTATAATGTATAAGAATTTTAGTTTAAAACATTCCCAAATTAACTAAAATTATCAACAGAATTTGAAAAAAGTAACAGTTTTGACGTTATGTCATAGACCAATATGTATTGTGTTGCAGAGATACCTACTGAAGTTAGCATGCTAACCAGCTAGCCCTGGCCCCGTCCGGCCCGTACTGTCTCGTAATACCACTTTGTACTGAGGGGCGATAGCGAGTCACTGTAACTCCTAATATGTGGTCAGTTTATCCAAATAACATCTATTTTGAAAGTTGCACCGACGTTATTGGAGCAGCCGGCTCCTGCTGCAGAGGGTGGAGCTGCTCATCTCAGCTGATCAGATGAACTGCACTGTACCATTTGGAGTCGTAACAGATTGTGGCAAGCTGGATTGATATTGAAATATCAAATCAATTAATCAGGTCTCTACTGAATTACTGTGTTGTGAAATGGCAGCAATTAATAAAAAAATGAGGCTGTGTTGCAGAAAAACTGCTGTTTTACCATTAGTGAGTTCTGTGACATTTTATGATTTACACCTACACTAGGGGCATGTGTGTAAATATTTAGTTGTTAGTTGGTTGTAACTTATCTCCGAGGTGCAACTGCTTTCTGATTTGTGCAGCTCGTTTGTAAGCTAAAGGTAGTCGAAGTGCGCAGTGCTCAATGTTTCTGAGGAAGCCAAAATCCACCTTGGGAGTCATACTTAACTTCTACCCCAAAGTTTTTTGTCCACAAGTTTGTACCTTTGCTTTTTTATCAAAGAACCAGATATTTTCTAACAGTTGTTCATCTTTTGTATTGATGATTCAACCAGGAGAGTTTCATGTTAGTTAAAATTGTAGAAAAGAGCAACAATAAAAGAAGTACTCAGATCCTTTACTTAAGAAAAAGTATTGTTGGGTCTCACTAGCTGACCGCATGTTTCAAGACTCTAAGAAACCTGAGTCCTTGGTTGTTCACACCTAAGTGTGAAATCCCCACCCATGGAGCCAGGTTAACAAGACGAGAGATCCCCCTCTTCTCATCCTCTTTCTCCTCATAGCTGCTGCTGGAGCAGCTCTCTGCTCTCTTGTGTGGTCTGCTCACAGCAGAGTCTGCCTACGACTCAGAAACTAAAGTTATCTAGTGCCAGCAGCTACCACACAAGTCTGCTGGCTGATTTAACAAGCACAGGAGCCACAAAGCAGAGTTAGCTTGCCGCTAACTCTGTAAAGACTGCACAAAGGAGTGACCTGGGCCTTCTAACCTGCACGACTGGAGCACCGTCTACCCAGCAAAGCCTGCATCCTTCAGCTTTCGAACAAAACTCCTCTCAGCCTGATTCATCCACAGATTCACCAGCTAAGAAGCAGAACACCACGAAGCATCTCTTTCTTCATGGACTTGGTAACAACTGGGCATAGCCTAGCAATATAGTGTAGCATAGCACGGCTAAGCAAGAATGTTTAACTCAATCAATGTACTGTACGTGTATTGATTTGGCTAAGGTTATTCGTTGAACTATTGTTGTAATGTCCTTGTTGATCATGGTCAGGTTATTGCATAGCCACACCACTAAGTTAATATTAGCATGCTTAACACACATTACATCCAGTATCTAGGCCTTGCATGCAACTAACCTCTTCCTAACCCGTCACCTTTAGCCTACACCAAATGGCCTTAAACAGAGAACCACACAGTTAAGAGGTTTAAAACCCAGCTTCGCACACTTTGGTTCATGCAGCACATGTGGTTCAAGACACCACATGGTCTGGCCTTTTGTCTCTTTGGTTCTCTTTGTCAGCCATATTGTCTGCATGCCATGTGCTCAGTCAACCCCCCCCCCCCCACACACACACACACACACACACACACACACACACTCACACACATATGCTGTGTCTCAAATCGCATACTTCTGTTCTTACACTTAATATTTTGAGTGCATAAGTGCGTTCACACTGAGAAGTATGGAAAAATGCAGTGCACTGTGACAACCCGGATGGTGCACTCAAAATGGTCAAAAAGTTGAGTGTGGAACTATGGACACTTCTTGCCCTCAATGGTCAGCATTTTGGCTACGTAGCGGATGGGGAGGGTTCACTTTTCAAATTGGAAATGGTGGCTGAGTATGTTGTAACTACGGTGAATATCGCCACATTATACAAATGTGTTTTTTAGCACCAAGCACTACTATGTTGTTGTCGGATATAAGCCATCAGTATGTTTTTTGGGTTAATTTAGCAGTCTGTAATGATTTGGTAGCGCAAACGATAACACGAATACTAACGCTAGCTAATGCTAATTAGCGATCGTCATTTCTGGTAAGTGCACAACGGCCGTGTTTGATTTGAGACAACACTACCCTGTAGAAATTTGTGCACTACGCCAGTAAGTACATAGTGTACACAGTGTACTACATGAAAGTGTGCTGACAGAAGTATGTGATTTGAGACACAGCTATACACTTGATGTATATAGTACATTTAGCTAGATTAATATTGTGTGTTTTGCTCTTTTACCTGTTTGTTAAATAAATGCTTTGGATATACTGCAAAGAGCTCCAAAATCATTCATACCATACTAGCTATTGATATGGTGATTTTGTTTATAGTCTTTAAGTTAATTGCTAATCAAAGTTCCAAATTGATAGATTAGAATACTTTGAGACTGAATTGTCTATCTTTTTCCCTGATTCCAGGGTGGTGCCCCTTTATTATTGATTCTTATTAATAATTTTTTTGTTGATTTTAATAATTAATAATTACCTTTGATAATCATTGATTATTGCTGATAGCCAAACTTGTAGCCAAGGCCCAACAGTATGAATTCAGCAATGTAAAAATACTCCATTGCAAGTAAAAGTCCTGCATGAAAAATCATACAACAGTAAAAGTACATAAGTATTATGAGCTTGATGTAGTTAAAGTATTGCAGTAAAAGTACATAAGTATTATGAGCTTGATGTAGTTAAAGTATTGCAGTAAAAGTACATAAGTATTATGAGCTTGATGTAGTTAAAGTATTGCAGTAAAAGTAGTGGTTTGGTCCCTCTGACTGATATATTATTATATATGACATCATTAGATTATTAATAGTGAAGCATCAGTGTTAGAGCAGCATGTTACTGTTGTAGCTGCTGGAGGTGGAGCTAGTTTACACTACTTTATATACAGTTAGCTAGTTTAGCCCAGTGGTTCCCAACCTAGGGGTCGGGCCCCTCCAAAGGGTCAGCAGATAAATCTGAGGGGTGGTGAGATGATTAATGGGAGAGGAAAGAAGAAAAAACAAAGTTCTGATACACAAATCTGTTTTCAGTTTTTGGACTTTTTCTCTAATCTTTGATTTTTGCTGAAATATTGGATCATTTGAACATTTATTGAAATGAAAGCATGTGAGAAGTTTAGAGGGAAAAATCACTATTTGGTGGAGCTGTTAACAACTCATAGACATGTGAAATGTGACCCCGACTACACACTGCTTTTTGTAAGACGTCAAAAGCCAAAAAGGTTGGAAACCACTGGTTTCATCTTTAACAATGCGTTGTATTTTAAAAGCTTGTTATATTATCCATTGTGTCAAATCTTCATCTGAAAAGTAACTAAAGCTGTCAAATAAATGTAGTGGAGTAGAAAGTACAATATTTCCCTCCGAAATGTAGAAAGTAGCATCACATGGAAATACTCATAAATGTGCTTATAAATGCTTATAAATGTGATAAACTGTGTGCAGACTGACTCCAGCTCTTACAAAACATTAACATGATTCAGCGGCGCATTAGTAATTTTGTTAATCACCCATCACAAAAAGGTTTGTGGGAAACAGATGAACTGCCGCTGATAAAAAGGGGGAATTTATTTGTTGGCTCCAGTGTGACAGAAGTCTCTGTTCATGTAACATGTTCTAATTAAGCTGTGATCAAATCTGCAAGACATTGAATTTTAAATCCTGATTTTCTGCACATTCTTTAATTTTCAGGTTTCCGCACGTCCATATTTGGCTGTTAGGTTGTATGTATGTTACAGTTAAAGCTGCATCAAGCTAAATCTTCAATATAAACACCAGTGAATAATGAAGCAGAAGGTCCACATTTACTGTCGATTTTACAGACAATCAACACCCGACTTCCCAGCTTGAAGCAAATATAATAAAACTTATTTATATATTTTTTTATAGTTGAAATATAAAATCTCATTTTCAGTCTCTTAAATACCAGAATGGGAGTAAAATATGGGATAAATCTTCACAGTTTTTGTAAATTTATACTATGATATTGATATTAATTAATTTGACAATCACTAAGGCAAAATCTCAAATTTATATCATATAATAATGACTACAATGATATAGTGCTGTTATTTCTTTTTTCGGTTTCAAATGCTACATACAATGTAATGTTGGCAGAAAGTTGGAAATCACGGTTCGAGACCACCTTAAAGTTTTTATTCTATTTTCTTTTTTTTTTTTTTATTTTAACCCAAACCATGATCTTACCACTCTTACCTAGTGGTTTTTGTGCCTAAACCTAACCAGACCTTAACAACCGCGTTGTCACACCATAAAATACAATTATTTTTAACAGTGACTGCCGTGATACTGTGCGTTAAAAAGTGACGCCAGCGGGTCCTGACCAAGCTTCGATATGTGACGAGTTGGGAGTGAGAACGTGTTGAATTGGTACAGGCAACTGAAAACTATAGCATCATTCATGAAAAGTGTTTTACAATGTTTCTGCTGCTCATTCACACAATTATTCACACATTCACACACCGATTGCGGCAAGCTGCCGTGCAAGGTGCCGCACAAATATCAGCGTTTGGTATCTGGCCCAAAGACACTTCAGCATGCAGACAGGAGGAGACGGGGCTTGAACCACCGCTTTACCTCCTGAACCACAGCCGCCCAGATACTAAACTATATACTATAATAGTATATATGGTCATATTGCACAAGCCCTTTGTACATTAAAACCTCCTTAAACACAAAATAAATAGAGGATAAAGGGTGAAATGTGCATGCAAGACGTCTCAAAGAATATTTCAAGCTGTGATCTCTGTCCTGCAGATGTGAAGGTGAGTGCTAAGTTACATTTCATCCTGTTAAAAAGACTAAACTTTTCCATCAATGCACACAAGTCGCAAAGTCAGCTTTATTTATATAGCTTAACATCCTCAACATCCTCTGTCCTCAGACCCTTGATTCAAATAAGGTAAAACTTCCCCAAAAACCATTTAATGGGGAAAAAATGTAAGTAAACTCAGGAGGAGCAACAGAGGAGGGATCCCTCTTCAGGACGACAGACAGGAAATAGATGTTGCGTGTACAGAATAGACTAAGAAAGTAAAGAATCATTCAGAGTCACTTACAGATCTGCTGCTCTGCATCTGCTCCCTCTGCATCCAAACGCAGGAGTTGCTCCGTCATGTAGAGGTGCTGAAGATAAAGGGGGAGGAGGAGGAGAAAGAGTAGAAGCCAGCCTCCTCCTCCTCTTCGTCCTCCTCTCACCACAGTTTACAGAAGAGATAGATAACCTCTAATTAATTTTTTAAATTGCTGTCAATGAATCAGAGTTGGATTTTAACGTGAAACATATTTTAGAGGAAATCTGGCCATCAGAGCTGTTTCTGGCTCTAAAAGGATTAAAAAATATAAATAAATAAAAAGGGCTACTGAGAGGTCATGAGATGATTGATGGGAGTGGAAAGAAGAAAAAACAAAGTTTTGCTAACAAATGTGTTTTCAGTTTGGGGGATTTTTCTCAAATCTTTGCAAGTAGTTTTTAAAAGGTTCCCAGAGGTTTCTCCTTGTATTCATCAGACCACTACTGTCTCACAACAGTTAATTACACTTTGAGAATTTTTGCATACATGTTGAGTAAACGGTTACAGTTGGTAGCATTTGAAGGTCAACGTTTGATTTATCAATTTTTATACCAAAGTTTAATGATTAACTCTGGTATAAAAAATGTAATATTTTGCATTTTTGCTTGAGAAATGATGAGTCATCAATTATGAAAATGGTTAATTTTCTGTTGATAGAGTAATCAATTTATTGACAAATCACTGCAGCTCCACTTTTGATCAAATTCTAAATAACTGTAAATGTCCAATAAACTTCTTCCAAGTTCAAATGTACTCTGGTTTAAAAGCTAAAACAGGTGTTAGTGCTCTGGCAGAGTGAGTGTCTGAGACAGTGGGAGGACATTATGTTGGGAAGAATTCTGTTTTAGAAATCTTCTGGATGATTTCTGTAGAAAATAATTCAACTGAATCTGACCCTGGCCACAGGCCAGCTTCCAGTTCTGAGGAAATTCTGAAGAAAAGATGTTAATAAGTGTTATGTGACTTGATGCCATGCTGTAATCAATGTATTTTTTAATAAAATGGGTCAAATGAAAGCAGACTCTCTGTTTCTCCTTACCTGTCTGGTTCAGTCTCAGCTGGAAACTACCTGGTGAACATAGTGGAGCATTTTGAACGTTTACACTATACTAACACTATTTAATATATTACATTTAATATTTACATTCACAGTATTTATCAAATTCAAATATATACAAACTTACATGTATTTAATTAAGTGATCATTGAAATAATTTACTTTAAGTCATATTTCAATTTTATCTTCATCATCAGTTAATCTTCTTCTGATGTTTTGTTCTGTTTTGTACAGACCAAAAATATATTCAGTTTACAATCATATATGACAAAATCTTCACATTAGAAAAGCTGCAACCAGAAAACTTTTGGCATTTTAGAAAGAAAAAAATTCAAATTCATTTTCTGTTGATCAAGGAAGGATCAAGTTCAAATGAAAGGGACTGTCAACAATTTTTAACCTCACTAAAAACTTGTCATTTATATGAAATCAACAGTTTGTTTTCTAATTGCTATATTTATGCCTATTTATTGTACTTTTTTGGGGGGGAGGTTACATCGATAACATTAAACTCAATATTTAGTGTAGGTTGTAGGCTGAAAAGGTAGAAAACGATGACCTTTTGCACACTGGCACATAGCCAATGTTGTTACTGTCAGACACATAAACTGTATAAAAGTAATGGACATAGCCATTGTGATGTCACCGTTTTCAAGCCTCAATTTTGGCATTTTGGCATGGATGTATCATAAGAGCTGGATACCGGACTGAAGATGGTGCCTATTTAGTCCAGTAAGAATAGTTTGCCTGGCACATACGGCAAAAAACGTTTCTAGCTTCTGGGTTTACTTCCGGTGTTTTGCAGCCCACTGAATATATGCAGTAGTGTTTATCTGCTCGGCCCATAGACTTTACATTGTGATGATGTCACAGATTTTAAAATCGCTTTTCTCTGCTTGAGGAAAGTCTTACAAATACAAAACCTCCATGGATCAAAACTTCATGATAGCGTCATAATTGACCTTGTTTGAAGAGGCGTCCTGTCAGCAGTTTTACATACGTCTCTTTTACAGTGGTGGTCTATGGGAAGATGCTTTTTGGGCTGCGGGAGGATTTTTCACTGCAATGCCGAGAATGACCACCGGGAAAAACTGGCTACAAGGCTGAGTGTTGGTGCCGTATCCACTCTTATAATACATCCATGCATTTTTTGATGTTGCCATCTTGGTTTTGGAACCAGAAGTGAACATTTTTGGACGAGAGGGTTGAGCTAACCAAAGCGCTAGCACTAGCAACTGTAATTCACGTTAACTGTGAAATTGTGATGCTAATTTTGGCTATCAAAAAACTTTCTTAAAGCTGGAGTGCAGGACTTTTGTCTCCTCCTTCTGGCAGTGAGAGTAATTACAAAAACATTGTTGACACGTGCTTTCACCACAGGCTCCACTGTAGCTAGGGTGACCATTCGGGACAGTCCCTGATTACGAGCAGTTGTCCCAAATCCCCAATCCTGTCCTGTTTGTCCCGAAAATGAACCGTTGAGATAATAATTATAGATAATATGAACAAGCTAAAACGAGAGCTGTCTGCATGCTGTTAGACTCCACTTGACTTGAGACTTGAAGGCAAAATGCTGAGGAGATAAAATAAAGATAGGCTGTATGAGTTTCTCAGTCAGGCCTTACGTTCCTGAGGTTTGGGCATAAAGCAATGGTTTGCAAAGGAGTGGCAAATGTGGAGAACATACATTTCAGGACTGTGGAGATGATGTGCAGACTAAATGTTGCATTTGCGGTGGCCAGCACCATGTGACATATTGGGGATGTGAAGTCAACAAAAGAGCAGTGGAAATTCAACAAGTGGAAACAGTTAACAACATAAGTTAAACTAAAGCAGTGAAGAAATAAAAGTGCAAGGACAAAAGGGAAAGGAAGAAAGCTCAAAGCTCAAGCTAATTTTGGTCATTGCTTGCGTATTCAAAAGATAAAACAAGATAATCAAGATAAAACAGAAAACTGAAATAATTGTGAAGGGAGCTGAAAATTTTTGGCTATGAAAGATCTTTCCTGGGAACTAAGCAACAAAAGATTTGAGGCAGATAGGAAACCGGGGGTCTTTGGATAAAAGCCCTGATGATTATCCCTCAATGGCACGCAAGGAGTTTCATGGCAAATGGTCATGAAGTTAAGGATTTATTAGAGGACTCAGGAGTTAACCAGAAATGATATTTATTCAAGAAACTTGGCTTAAACCAGCATTAGATTTTGTAGTTACAGGCTATGATAATATAAGCAGAGGCAGAGTGGAGAAATATGTTTTTAAAAACATGTAGAAATTGTACATAACCTTGATTTTGAAGCTGTTTTTATTTTATTGTCACCACAGCAACACTTAGAGCACTTAGAGTGTTTGTTTTAAAGAGGAAAAGTGCCCCTCAACCACATTTTTTGCTGCTGACAGTAAAGAGCTGATCACATGACACATCCTCTTTTACCCAGAACAGCTGCAGCAGCAGGAGCCAGAATCAGCAAACAATCTTTAGGTTCCACAAGCTGCAATTATTGACTTTCTCTGAACTACTATTACCAGAATTTAACTTTGGTTGTTTTTATGCTTGCTCTCAGATTATACTATTATGATTTCCTGAAAGAGTAAAAATAACTAACCTAATTATTTTTAACTAATGGTAACAGTTCTCTTGTCACCAGTGTACTATGTCAAATCAAACAATAATTCACACTATTTTTGTTTTACCCTCTGTTGCTCAAAAATAAGCCAAAGCAACAAGAGGCATAGCAAAGCGACTTGATCCATTCCTGACCTACTGCCACTCACTCCGACGCTGCAGGAATTACAGGAATTTGCACCCAACACACTTAAACACAAATGCACCTCTCATAGATGTAGGAAGAAGACGATTCCTGAAGGATTCCTGAAACATCTCTAAGAGGGGTGTAAGTAATTTGGACTGAAATTTTGTATATATATGTCTATAGAGATGCCATCTGGACTCGCTGCTTTTCCAGCCTGCATATAGCCAATCGCTCTTGCAATTCCTAGTTTTGTTAATTCTACATCTAATGTTCTATTATCCACCCCAGAAATTCTAGGAATATTGAGGTTCTTTAGGAATTGTGTCTGTAAATCCAGGCTGGAAGAGCGCTCAGAGCTGTACAATATCCCATAGAAGGCCTTGAAGGCCTCGATAATCTCTTCAGGGTCCACTATAGTTATATCATTTGGAGCATCAATGCAGTTAATAGACCTTTCTGTCCGTTGTTGTTTAATGCACCGTCCTAAAAATTTCCCAGATTTTCCCCCGGACATAGTAGGACTGTTTGAGTCTCAATAAACTGGCAGCTACTTTGTTAGCTAACAGTTCATTATACTGTGATCTAAGTAGGAGTAGTTTTGCATGTGCAGCTATAGAGCCAGGCTTGTTTTGGTAGAGATCTGTTTCAAGTTTTTTTATTTTTTCATTTAATGTCTTCAAGTTGTGCACTCTTTTTCTTTGAGCTAGTAAAACTAATTCTTTGACCCCTAATAAAGGCCTTGAATGCCTCCCATCTTGTGCTTGCAGATGTTTGGAAAGTATTACATTCAAAATATAAGTCAATCTAAAAAATCTATGAATGTGGGGTTCATAAACCATCTTGGTTGAAAGCGACACATTGAAGGATCATTCATGAGTTTAGTATATCTGCACGGTCAGATAAAACTATACTGCTATATTGACATTCGTCAATTTTGGAAACAAGTAAAGCTGCAACTAAAAAATAGTCTATACGTGAATAAGTTTTATATGTGCTGGGATAACAGGAATATTCTACGGCATTTGGTTTTCCATGTCTCCATATATCCAACAAATTCAATTATTTGATAAAATAGTGTATTGTCTTCCTTGATCTTGTGTGAGTATTATCTGAGCCGGATGGTCTGTCTGGATTAATAATCTTTCCTTCTGGCTCCATCTGGAAGGAAGGATTATTAATTAAACTAAGTAAATTAGGGATTAAAGGCCTGATCTATAGGTGGCTCAAGGACTTTTTATATGGAAGATCGATTCAAGTAAGAATAGAGAAGTGTTGATCAGGACATTTTGTTGTTGAGACTAGTGAGTCCTATTTATTTTCTATTATGATAAATGATGTTTTTGTAAGTTTGGAGAATGGGATGAGATTTTCTCTTTTTGTAGGTGATGGGGCAATTTGGAAGAGAGGAAGGAATTTGAAATTTATTGTGAAGAAACTACACGTATAAGAAAGCATTAAATGTAATTAGATGTCTGGTAGGAAGTGAATGGGGGGCAGAGAGAACAGCATTGAAAACCATTTACAGTACATATGAATTATAAAATCAGTATAAGATTATGGGTGTGTGGAGTTTGGATCTGCAGCAAACACATCTCTCAAAAAGTTGGACAATGTTCAATATCAGGCTTTAAGACTATGTTCAGGTGCCAGTAGAACAACCCCAAAATCAGCATTACAAGTGGAATTAAGAAGAATGCAGCTGTCTTTAAACTACTGGGTTAATTTAAAAGGACATTATGAAGATCATCCAACACAAGATGCACTAAAACCCTGTTTGGAAAAGGAGAGGGAAGAAACAAAATGTTTTAGATGGACAATAGAGCAGAAAGCAAAAGAACTTGAAATAACTGACATAAACATTAGTCCAAAGGTAAGACATCAATAATGCATCTGTGGATACTTCCTGACCCTGTTGTAGATCTCACATTGATTGGCAACAAGAACAAGGATAAGGAGTTTATTTTACCTCCACAGACAATAAAAACCTATATAGAAAATAACTACTTAAGTTATGTTCAAATTTATACAGATGCTCCAAAGAACTCAGCTAACAAAGTTGGTATTTCATTCATAGTTCCAGATTTCAACATTAAAATTCACAAACGAATCAGTGAATCATTGTATACTGTATACTGGAGACATGCTGGCAAGTTTGTTCGCATTACAGTGGGTTGAAGATGTGAGACCTTTGAGAGCAATAATATGCTCTGATTCCAGCTCGTCATTAACCAGCTTGAAGCACAAACATTCAGACCGCCGACCAAATGTTTTAACAGAGATGCAGCAAACACTAAAGAATTCAAATGATGGGACTAAGTAAGACATGTGTATGGATTCCAGCACATACAGGAATTAAAGGAGATGAACTAGCTGAAGGTGGCTGAAATTCAAAGGAAAGCAGGTATGATGAGAAGCATGGTGAGAACCTGGAGAGAGGAAACAACAATATCCAGGCTACATGTGGTTATACAGGATTAAACAGTGAATTATTTAAAATAGAAAAACATACAGGAAGGTGAGAATTTTGTGATCAAGAAGAAACTTTAGAACACTTTATGTTTTACTGTCTAAAATATGAGGCTGAGAGAAGGGAAGTAATACTGAACCTTAAAGAAATAAAGTTATGCTTTGATTTAGGTGATCTTTTACAAAGAAGTTCTGGAGTAAAGTGTTATCTGTTTTTGTTTCAATATCTTAGGAGAGAGAACATGATAGAGAGAATATAATTTAATTAATGATTGCATAGTTGGAATCCCGATCTACTCTCTATTCCAGTTGGTGGCAGTAATGCGCCATAACGTTGTTTGCAAACAGCCGTAATACTCAACAGGAAGAAGAAGAAGAAGAAGAAGAAGAAGAAGAAGAAGAAGAAGAGGAGGACGAAGAAGAAGAAGAAGAAGAAGGAAAAACAGCACGGCAGTTTACGACACTTCTTATCTTCATACATCTATGAAGTAAACATGAGGAGAGTCCTGTAGCCGGAGAAAACCCTTATGGTGAGAGCATAAACCCAGAATTTAAATACTTTTAAAATGAAATTATCACATAGAAGACGCGTTTTATTATGACGCGTCTGTTTTTGCATTCAGTGCACTTCCCTTAAAAAATTAGTTAAGTTAAAGCTGTTAGACTGTAGTTTAGCCGCATTTCGCTAACAGCTAATAACCCAGTCGGTTTCGTTTTCTGTCAGTTTGTACAATATTATCTGAGATATACGATGCATCTGTTAATTTAGTTAATTGATTCTATGAAGTTTACTTTCACCCTCAACGTTACCGTGAAACGTCTGTTAGGCGTCGAAAAGCCACTGCGCCGATCTCCGTTAAAAACTTACCACATTTAAACTTTTCGTTGCCAGATGTGAAACTGCACTCAGAGTACAACATGTCTAAATAATGTCTTGAATTATTTCAGTGTCTTCCTCAATTCGGCATTCATCCAGGACCCCGAACACTGTTGGTTTTTAGCTAAACTATACAATGAGTTCGTTAGCTTGCATGCTGCTAACTCAGCCTTCAATTAAACGTGTCACCATGATGGCAGAAGTAAGAAAATCACTAAAATACGTATTTCTTCACCGTGGAATGTAATTATTTATAAACCAAATTGTCTGGAAGATACAGATTTTTTTTTATATTCCTTCATGTTGAATGTCTGGCCTGTAAGAAACATTTTAAGTGGTATTGTAGTGAATTGTTAAGGCAGTTTGGTGTGATTGTTGGAGTGGATTGCTGCAAAACTAAGTTTCACTGTGTTTTAATATGCAGTGACAATAAAGCATAATCCTGTTAGGCAGCACAGCAACACTGTTAATACTGAACTGAGCTCTGAAAGTGAAGTTACTGTTGTACTTCTCAACAACAGTGATGAAAGAAGTGTTCAGATCTTTTACCTCAGTAAGCTGCTAAAAGCCTAATAAATTAATTATATTTTAGTTTGACTATATTCAACCTCAGGATTAGGTTGCACCTGCTGTCTGGAAATCCATCACTAAGTTTGCATGAAGTCCTTCCTAAGCAGTGTTGGAAAGTACTTTTACTTTCACTCAAGTACTGTACTCTTTGGAAATGTCTATTTTATGCTACTTTATACCTCCACTCCACTAATGTAAAAATACTCCATAACAAGTAAATGTCCTGCATGTAAAATCCTGCTACAGTAAAAGTACATAAGTATTATGAGCTTGATGTAGTTCAAGTATTGCAGTAAAAGTACATAAGTATTATGAGCTTGATGTAGTTCAAGTATTGCAGTAAAAGTACATAAGTATTATGAGCTTGATGTAGTCAAAGTATTGCAGTAAAAGTACATAAGTATTATGAGCTTGATGTAGTTAAAGTATTGCAGTAAAAGTACATAAGTATTATGAGCTTGATGTAGTTAAAGTATTGCAGTAAAAGTACATAAGTATTATGAGCTTGATGTAGTTAAAGTATTGCAGTAAAAGTACATAAGTATTATGAGCTTGATGTAGTTAAAGTATTGCAGTAAAAGTAGTGGTTTGGTCCCTCTGACTGATATATTATTATATATGACATCATTAGATTATTAATAGTGAAGCATCAGTGTTAGAGCAGCATGTTACTGTTGTAGCTGCTGGAGGTGGAGCTAGTTTACACTACTTTATATACAGTTAGCTAGTTTAGTCCAGTGGTTCCCAACCTAGGGGTCGGGCCCCTCCAAATAGTCAGCAGATAAATCTGAGGGGTGGTGAGATGATTAATGGGAGAGGAAAGAAGAAAAAACAAAGTTCTGATACACAAATCTGTTTTCAGTTTTTGGACTTTTTCTCTAATCTTTGATTTTTGCTGAAATATTGGATCATTTGAACATTTATTGAAATGAAAGCATGTGAGAAGTTTAGAGGGAAAAATCACTATTTGGTGGAGCTGTTAACAACTCATAGACATGTGAAATGTGACCCCGACTACACACTGCTTTTTGTAAGACGTCAAAAGCCAAAAAGGTTGGAAACCACTGGTTTCATCTTTAACAATGCGTTGTATTTTAAAAGCTTGTTATATTATCCATTGTGTCAAATCTTCATCTGAAAAGTAACTAAAGCTGTCAAATAAATGTAGTGGAGTAGAAAGTACAATATTTCCCTCTGAAATGTAGAAAGTAGCATCACATGGAAATACTCAAGTAAAGTACAAGAACCTCAAAATTAAGTGCAGTAGTTGAGTTAATGTACTTAGTTGCTTTCCATTACTGGTAAATATCAGCTTTTATCCCGTCTAACGTTGTCACTCAGGATCTGCATGCAGACGTCTACAGTGGAAGGATTTCTTAGTGATTTGGCGCCACCTTGTGATATGTATCAACAGTTTAAATACGTTTGATTCATTTAAGCAAGACATAGTTTTCAGTATTGATCATCTTTACCTACTGAATAATAGTGTGGATACATCAATTAAACATTTTGTGTTGTACTTTTCTGACTTATAATCACTAAAATTCTCAAGACCTCAGCAGTTGGAGGGTTGTTGGGATGAAGCATTTGGTTTTCTAGAGTATTGAAACACTTCCTAATGGATTTATGTTTTTTGTTTTTTGTTTAAACAATGTAAATATTTATCAAAGAGCCCAAAGTGATCAGCAGCTAAATAATCCCAAAGTATTGATTTTATAATGTTATGATGCTGACTATGGAGCTGCTGCTGGACAGTAATTCAATATCATCATTGATTCATATCACAAAGACACAATCTGATTAACTATTTTGATGATTGATTAATCATTTGACATAATTTTTTAAGAAAAAATGTCCAAATTCTCTGATTCCAGCTTCTTAAATGTGAATATTTTCTGGTTTCTTTAGTCTCTCTGACAGTAAACTGAATATCATGTTTGAGGACGTCGTCTTGGTCTTTGGAAAACACTGATCCACATTTTTCACCATTTTCTGACATTTTATGTACCTAACAATAATGCATTTAATCTGTATTGTACTTTTTATTCACAGTGAATCTCACAGCATTAAAAACATATAACACAAGAAAATAACAAGAGTTAAGACAATATTCAATAACGAAAATAATCGTCAGTTGAAGCCCCATTAAAAAATAATCTATAAAGTTCCGAAACTGCAATAATTAAGAGTGACATTCATAAATTTAAATGTTTGTTTTAACAGTTTCTGTTTTGCTTTTAACAACTGAAACTTTGAAAATGCAGCTGTCTACATGAGTGGCCATAAAAATATTAACACACTAACAGAGGAAAAGAAAACAGTAATGAATTTTAAAACCTTTAATAATAAAATAGAATAATGAAAATAAAATAAAAAGTAAATGCATCTATTTGCTTTGTCAATAATAATAAAAAAAATTAATATCTCAGTTTCTGGTTAAAGAGATTTTATAAAGGACGACAGATTAATTGATAATGAAAATAGTTGTTAGATTATTAAGTGTTAAAGATTCATAAAACTCCTTTTTAAACATTAACTAATTAATGAATAAACTAAGTTGTTTAACGGATATGAAGAGTTTGGTCTCATGTAGTGCATAACAGTCAAAAACAGGTTAGTTATGATTATTTCATGGAGATTTGTGTACATTTGTCTTTGTGATTCTGATAAAGCTGCGAATAAGAAACAGTGAGGATTCATCTGTAAAGAGCTGAAGGTGACGTCTTGTTTCCTCTGAGCAACAGTTTAAAAACCCCCAAATATTTAATTTACTGTAATGTTCCAGAAGAAGAAGTTGAAGATTCTTCCATTTTCTTAGAAGCTGAACCGTCAAATGTTTGGCTTTTTTTCCCAGTTGATCAACTAATCGATTAATCGTTGCAGCTCCAATTTTAATATAAGAAAAGATGTGATGAATATTGTGACTGTTCTCAGCATCAGTAACATCTGTCTGTCTGTCCATCTGCAGATGGAGAACTACAGTAAAGCTCGGACGGTGGAGCAGCCGTCCGTCTGTCCGTTCCCCGGCCTCCCCGCCGACACACCTGAGGTCCGCGTCAAAGATGGCAGCAAGATCCGCAACCTGCTGCGCTACGCCCTGAGCCGCATGGAGGCCAAGCCCCGAGCAGCGGTGGGAGAGGAGGAGGGGGGAGGCGTGGCTGAAGAGGGGCAACAGGAAGCGCCGGGCCGGCCGCTCTGCCGCCATGTCGTCTTCACAGCGAGCGGTAAGGGCGTGTCCAAAGCCATCACGTGTGCGGAGATTGTGAAGCGGCGTGTGAAGGGGCTCCACCAGCTCACCAGGCTGCTGTACAACACTGTGGAGGAGGTGTGGGAGCCGCTGGAGCCCGCCGCTGGCCTCGACAGCCTGACGGTCAGCAGGAACCTGCCCGCCATCTGGATACTCCTCTCCAGGGAGCCGCTGGACTGCAGCCAGCCCGGATACCAGGCGCCCGGCCGCTACGACACCCTGTGGGCTCAGTCTGTCAGCAGAGAGGAGGGTGGAGGCTTCACTGGACAGAGAGCAGGACACAGGAGGAAGAGAGGAGGAGGAGGAGGCAGCGGCAGCAGCAGCAGAGGAAAGGGACCCGGCCGTCAGACTGGACGCTCCAGAGAGCCGATTAAAGGACAGAGCTGATTTAGGTTTTACACGCTGCATGGACACAAAGACTGAAGCGCTTTAAAGCAGAACGAAGTGACAAGTCGGCAGATTCAAAGACTTTCACACAAAATTAGTTTCAGTTCATTTCTGTAAAGATCAACCTGCAGAGAGAGAATCCATCACAGTCAGCTCAACGCTCTTCTGTTGAAGTTACATTTTTACTGATTGTCATCAGTTATTATTATTATTATTATTATTATTATTATTATTATTATTATTATTGAAATAGAGTTATTTGAGCGTGCAGAGGCGACTTTGTGTGATTTGACAACATTGCTGCAACTAACTCTTATCTTCTAGATGAGTCAATTACATAAAAATGACATAAAAAATGTCAGAAAATGATGAAAAATGTGGATCAGTGTTTCTCAAAGATGATGTCATCAAATGTCTTGTTTTATTCACAACACAAAGTTTATTGACTTAAAAAAATGACTCAAAATTATTGATCAAATACTTGATAGATTAATCGTCTGTTGATTAACTAATTGATGCAGCTCCAGTTGACTAAACAATCTCAACTCTAGGTCCACTTACTCGCTTGTTCTGCAGCTTTTAACACACGGTGTTCATCGGCTGCTGTTTCCATGGTTACTAATGAACTGTTAAACGTGGGTCCTACATCCTTTTTTAAAGTGACTGAAAGTGAGAACAATGTGCTAATGAAGACTGTGTGATGTGGTCAAAAGCTCTGGAACAAGCCAGCAAAGGGGAGAACAAGTGAGATGGTTTCGTCACCTCCTTTGTATAACTTTCAATTTTAGTTACTTCAATCTGACATTAAAGTTATCTTAATTTTAAAGATTGTCTGCAGTTACAGTGGTACTTTTCCCGTCTGAAGATGTTCATATATCCAGTTACATGAAATCAGGTTTCTCTGACCCTTTATCCTGGTCACAGAAACAAGGTTTACATGATGCTTTAGTTATCAGATTACTGCAGAAAGCCCACAGTAATCTGCTTACTTGATGCACAGAATGATGAGGTGAATCATTCATATTCAACCCATATTCTCTGTTACAGAAACACAGATTATCTAATTTATATGAACAAGTTGACTGTGATGTATTCTGTCTCCTAAAACTGTTGCTGCTGTTGTGTGTGTGTGTGTGAGTGTGTGAGTGAACATGAAGCACCACCAATGTGTTCTTATTATATTATATTATATTATATTATATTATATTATATTATATTATATTAAGATGATAATCTGCAGCTTTCTGTTCAGTAATTTGTTTTTCTAAAGTTTATCACCAACAGCTTTTTTTATTTTAACATTATGTTTTTAATTAAGTGTTTTGAGGAATCCTGACATGATTTTTTGGTAAATCTCTGACCTTTTTTTCATCTGTTGAAGGTTTTGTGTGTCTGAAATCTGAGTTCTGAAAATGTGTTTTGCAAATGAGTGAAAAATAATTAAAGAGGTTTTATTTGTTTCTCCGAATTTAGTTAAATTGTTTTTTGGTCATCATTTCCAGGGAAGGCGTGTCCTTCATAAAATGTAAGAGCCGTAGGTTTGTTAGTGGCTGTTCTTGCCGCCATTCAAGCAGCTACTGTGCATTTAGAAATCCCCAATCTTTGATTGGCTCTGATGTCTGGTATCATGAGACTGTCCACTGAGGATGAATCCTGTTGTCGCTGATGGTCATTGGACTTTATACCTATTGATTGACTTTTTCCTCCTAAGTGTAAATTTGTCTTTGGCTTCTCCCAAAGTACAACAGAAGTACATAAACTACACATAATAACACACCATTAAAAACAAACAAAATATTCAGCATATAATATTGCAAATGGGAAGGTTGCAGCAGATAGATTAATAATACCAGAGAACAAATCTTATAAATAATTAGAAAATTATGCAATTTCTAAAGAAATTGCATGTGGGAGCTGCAAACTGCTAGCTACTGCTGCTAGCTGCCACTACTGCTACTGTCACTGCAAGTTGCTGCTTTAACAGGAATTCTTTCTCCAAATGTTGTATCGTCACCTATAGGTGAAATTGTCTCAAGTGGTACAGACAAATGGAGACAGAATCTCCATTTGTACAACTTAGCTGGATTTGTTACTATGGAATATTACATTTAAGAGATATGGCAGTCATGAAGTGGTATGATCTTCATGTTCTGAACAGCATTCCAGTAGAGATGCTATTGGTGTCTTATGCTGATATGGTGAAGAGGGAATGTGCACAACCAATGTCTGGTACTAACAGTGACAAACATAAATGTGAAAGAAATGTTCCTAATGTGCCAGGGGTGTGTTATGCAGATGTTGTTAAGAGGAGAGATCACAGTGATGTACCATGTGTAGCAGGACCATCTCATGCTAACAATGTAGAGCAGAGACATCCTCATGATGAAACACGTGTGCTTGCAACTCGCAGTCAGGCTTCTGCTAAATACAGATATTCCAGAAATCACCAGTGTACCTGCAACTCTCACATTTCTTGCTTTCCTTCATGAGAATGAAAATGTCACTAGTGCAGACCATGACTATGTCTTGGATAAGGGTGATATAATTTATAGGAATGCCAGACAAAAGTTCCCTGAGAGCATCCATCTGGCTATTGATGAGCTCCCAAGAAAAACACCTGCACATAGATGTGTGTACAAAGTGGTCTTTCAAGATTCCAGGTACCGCAGACTTGCAAAACTTCAAGATGAATCTGCAAGAAACCTCCCAGACTTCAAGGCAGGACTCAGGTGTTTGTTGTCAGATGTCCACTCTGCATTGCTAATGATGAGTGCGTTATGTATTGCAGTATTCAGAAACCGATCAGGCAGATATGGGTTCTTTGATCCACATTCTAGACGAGCTAACGGTTTGCCACTAAACATCGGCCTATACAGTGTTGGTACTGCTGTGATGCTCACATTTAAACATCTTGATGATATGATTGACCGGCTTGTAAAGATTCATGAAATTTTGAGCACACCACCCTCCTGTGTCTATGAACTAACACCTGTGCAGTTTCACAACCAGCCCATGACCAGCTGGAATGACGCAATCACAGACACAGACAGTACAACTCAGGCTGCTACTGTTTCAACTACCACAATGCAAGGTGATGCTCACAAGTCTCATTCATCTGTGTCCAAGATAAACACTGATGTCACTTATGTGTCAGAGGAATTCACATGTCACACAGCTGCTGTATCACTCATCACAGTGCATGATGATGCCAATGAGTCTCTCTCACTTGCTCCAAACATGAACACTGATGATGCTGATTTCTCTGAGGAATTCACGTCACACAGCTGCTGTATCACCTGTCACAGTGCATGATGATGCCCATGAGTCTCTCTCACTTGCTCCAAACATGAACACTGATGATGCTGATTTCTCTGATAACATGCCACAGAATATGTCCATTTCTGCAACAGCCATGAGACAACAAGACATTCCAGTCATGCTCAGCAATGTCCAAACAGAACAAGAACCATTGATAAATACTTCTGTCAGTTATGTCTCAGACAACATCTCACAGGATATTTCATGTAAATTGTCAAAATATGGCAAAAATCGAAGGACAAAAATAATGAGATTAGTGGCTTCTGCAAAAGCTCAAACTACTGATCACAAACTTGGGAAAAATGAAAAGTTAGACAAAAAATACAAACACAGTGATGAATTCAGACAAAGGAGGAAGCAATACATCAACATGCGTTACAAAACAGACAGTGGATTTAAGGACAAGGAGACGCAGTACATTACCTCTCACTGCAGAAAAGACAGCGGATTCAAGGACAAGCAGAAGCAGTACATCGCCTCTCGCAACAGAAAAGACAGCGCATTCAAGGACAAGCAGAAGCAAAACATGAGGCAGCACATTACCTCTCGCTACAGAAAAGACAGTGGATTCAAGGACAAGCAGAAGCAGGACATTACCTCTCGCTACAGAAAAGACAGCAGATTCAAGGACAAGCAGAAGCAGTACATGAAGCAGTACATTACCTCTCGCTACAGGAAAGAGACTGCATTTAAGTACAGACAAAAACAAGTCATGAAACATTTAATGTGGGAAAAGTATAGAAACAACCTTGCATTCAGGATAATGCATAACATGAGATGTGCAACAGGAATAAAAAGAAAATACAGACAGATGATTAGACAAACATGTCAGACTGATAACACTTTGATTACTGAGGCAATATCAGTTTTCAAGTCACAAATAAAGAATGGTCCTACTTATGTGTGCACAGTCTATCACAAAGCCTCATTTCCCAATCAAGTACGACCATGCATAGGGTCAAAATAGGTCAGAAATCCAGATGTGGTTGCAGCATGCCTGACTGGAAAGTATGTTCATTCTTGTGATGATGGCTGCAGAAATGACAGTGTAAGGTGCCTGATGAGAGAAAAGAGAGTGGATCTGTTACACCTGCCATAATCATCTTAAAAACGGAGCCATGCCAACCCTTGCTGTAGCTAACAACTTGTAGCTTGCTGACATTCCACCCAAACTATGTGATCTCAACATACTGGAGAGGCATCTCATAGCCAAATGCGCACCATTTGCCAAGATCACCCCTCTTCCCAAAGGCCAACAGAGAGAAATATGTGGTAATGTTGTATGTGTCCCATCTGAGGTAAAAGAAACAGTCAGTACTTTCCCCCTGAATGAGAAGTGAGTCTCAAGTCATGAGAATAAATCTTAAGAGATGATTGTGCTACAAAGGACATCAGCTGTGTCAGACTGTAACCTGATCCAAACTTATGCAGGCGCTACATAAACTGAAACAAATCCACCCACAGTATGAGGACATAACTATCAACCCTGAGGCTGAGTTATGTGACCCAACACTTCCTGATGAGGATGATGAGAATGATGATGATGTTAAAATGGGGGATGATGATTATGATGAAGATGATTTGATGGAAATTGACAAATGTGATTTGTCAATGTGAAAGTATTGCACTTCATGAGACAGAAAATTATCCTGAAAATGAACAACAAAACACTGACATGCTACCTCATAATGACCAACCACAAGAGCAGAGAAACGATGCTGATGAGGAAGGTGACATGCCTAATGGTGGTTTTGCTCTGGAGTCATGCCTTCAGCCACCTGATGTTGCAGAGGAAATATTGTCTTTTGGTGAATGAATCTACTGTGTTGCACTTGCTGAAAGAAACAGTCTAGTTAGCTTTTTCAGAACACCTAAACTGGAGGCCATTGCTTTCCCTGTTCAGTTCCCAACGGGTGAAAACACACTGGATGAAAAGGAATGCATTAAAGTAACACCCAGTGGTTATTTCAAAACAAGGCTTTTCAGTATTGATGATCACTTTGCAAGAGACACAAATTACTTGTTCTTTGCAGTTTGTGACTGAAATACCCTTGGCTACTTCCAGCATAACAATACAACTACGCAAATACATCACTGACCCACACACACAACCTGACCTGTACAAGAAAGTCACAGAGGTGCAAATGCACAGCAAAAATCATTGGAGGACATGTTTCAAAAGTCCTGGCTCTGGTTGCAGATTTGGCTTTCCCAAACCACCCTGCAGTGAGACAATGATAACGAGACCCAATGAGGATGATGATCAAATACAAGTGGAAGATGCAAAGCGAAAGCTCAGACAGCTTAACCAGTTGTTGAATGAACCTTTTTCTGCCTTCCTAAGTTTGCAGCAGCTCCTGACTCGATGTAATTTAACATCTGAAGAGTATGAGTGATGCTTGAGCATGATGAACAAATGCGATGCAGTGATACTGAAGCGTGATCCAAAGGACTGCTGGGTAAGTGGATATAATCCCCATCTGCTTGAAGCCTGGAATGGTAATCTCGATGTAAGTTATATACTGAACGCATACGGAGCAATCGTTTACCTCACAAGTTATATAACAAAGAAGGAGGCGGGCCTTTTTGAGTACCTCAAAACAGTCATTCAGAACTCCAACATGGACAGTGTCAATGACTGTGATGAAATGAGGGAAATCATGCAGGCATACTCAAAAAAGAGAGAGGTCAGCGCTCAGGAATGTGTGACTCGTGCATGTGGGATAAACATGAAAAAATGTTCACATAGTGTCGTATTCATACCAACAGATGATAATGCCATCAGAATGAGTCGTCCTCTTTCATACCTGGAAAACACTGCACCAGAGAGTGAAAATGTGTGGATGACATCTTACACTGACAAATACAAATCCAGGCTTGAAACACCAGAGTTTGAGGACATGTGCCTGGCTGATTTTGCAGCTACTTGCAGGGTTGTCTATGGTAAACAGAAAAAGGGCAAAAATGTTTTTATCACTGTTAAATCACATGAGATTTGTTCAAAGGAGAAGCACTGATAAGCCTGCCATAATCAGATTTCACCGACCCTCAGAGTAAACGTATCCAGAGCAATACTATGGCACATTGCTGAAACTTGACCTCCCTTACCGATCAGAGCAGGAACTGAAAAGACAGTCTTTTCCCACACACCAGTCCCTCTACAATGCTGGCTCAGTTCAACTACCAGGTTCTAACCATCCTGTGGCTGTCCAACACATTGTCAAACAAAACAGGGAGAAATATGAGAAAAACAGCAAGGAGATTGAGGATGCTGTCGAAGAATATGAACAGAACAGAGGCGTGATTGATGAATGGTCTAACCTTGCATCTGAATCTGGACTAGTGAGATTGGAGTGTATTGAAGAACTTGAGGTAAGACAACCAGACTGTGTAAATGAACAAGAAAAATGTGCCAGACTACAGCCCTCAGGTTAATGCTGTTACATAGTCCAGAGCCATCAGAGAGGTCCCTGCAATAGATCCTGCACTGTTACGGCAAATGTTTCAAAATATGAACCAGAAGCAAGCCTGTGTATTCTATGCAGTTCGAGACTGGTGCATAAAGCGAGTCTGTGGCCTAAATCCAGATCAGTTTTTCTTTTACATTAACGGTGGTGCTGGAACAGGGAAGTCACATCTTATCAAATGCATCTACTCAAAGGCATCTAAGATACTGTGCAAACTGCCCAAACATTCATAGGATGCTGACATTTCAAAACCCACTGTCCTGTTGACTGCTTTCACTGGAACTGCAGCCTTTAACATCTCAGGCACAACACTGCACTCTCTCCTCAAGCTACGGAGAAGCCTTATACTCCCATTTCAAGGACTTGGCAACAAATTGGATGAAGTCAGATGTGATCTTGTCAATACTGAGGTCATTATCATTGATGAAGTGTCCGTGGTGTCAAAACTCCTTTTTGCCTATGTTGATGTGAGACTCAAACATATCAAAGGCAGTCAGAGACCCTTTGGAGGAATGTCAGTAATAGCTGTTGGAGACTTTTATCAGTTGCCACCAGTGCGACAGGCTAAACCTCTCTGTGTGCACGATCCATCAGACTGGCTACTTCCAGCATAACAATACAACTACGCAAATACATCACTGACCCACACACACAACCTGACCTGTACAAGAAAGTCACAGAGGTGCAAATGCACAGCAAAAATCATTGGAGGACATGTTTCAAAAGTCCTGGCTCTGGTTGCAGATTTGGCTTTCTCAAACCACCCTGCAGTGAGACAATGATAACGAGACCCAATGAGGATGATGATCAAATACAAGTGGAAGATGCAAAGCGAAAGCTCAGACAGCTTAACCAGTTGTTGAATGAACCTTTTTCTGCCTTCCTAAGTTTGCAGCAGCTCCTGACTCGATGTAATTTAACATCTGAAGAGTATGAGTGATGCTTGAGCATGATGAACAAATGCGATGCAGTGATACTGAAGCGTGATCCAAAGGACTGCTGGGTAAGTGGATATAATCCCCATCTGCTTAAAGCCTGGAATGGTAATCTTGATGTAAGTTATATACTGAACGCATACGGAGCAATCGTTTACCTCACAAGTTATATAACAAAGAAGGTGGCGGGCCTTTTTGAGTACCTCAAAACAGTCATTCAGAACTCCAACATGGACAGTGTCAATGACTGTGATGAAATGAGGGAAATCATGCAGGCATACTCAAAAAAGAGAGAGGTCAGCGCTCAGGAATGTGTGACTCGTGCATGTGGGATAAACATGAAAAAATGTTCACATAGTGTCGTATTCATACCAACAGATGATAATGCCATCAGAATGATGTGAGACTCAAACATATCAAAGGTAGTCAGAGACCCTTTGGAGGAATGTCAGTAATAGCTGTTGGAGACTTTTATCAGTTGCCACCAGTGCGACAGGCTAAACCTCTCTGTGTGCACTATCCATCAGAGATTGACTTGTGGCAGGAACACTTTCAGATGATCACTCTGACTGAGATTATGCGTCAGAAGGATGATGTTCCCCTTGCAGAGATGTTGAACCAGATCTCTATGAAAGAAAAATCAGATAAGTTGTCTGAAGCAGACAGAGCTTTGCTGTCACAAGCTGTCACTGAACCAGCACTTTGTCCAACTGATATCCTGCACATTTTTGCAACCAATAAACAAGTAGCTGCCTCAGAAACATTAACTGAACTTCACTCTCACATCACTAAAATTGATGCTGATGACTACAGAAAGGACCCACGAAATGGCAAAATGTCACGACAAGCACAACCATTTAAAGGAGGCACAAATGAGTTACCGGATACACTACAAGTTGCTGAAGGTGCTCGTGTTATGCTCACCAGAAACATAGATGTTTCTCAAGGATTAGTGAATGGTTCGTTTGCTATTCTAATTAGGTTAATAACCTCTGAACAACATGGATCTGTACATGTCACTATGCTTGGGCTCAAGATGGATGATGAAACAGCTGGAGGGAATTGCAGTAACAGAGTGCCAGGGCCACCTGACAATCTTGTGTACAAAGAGAGAGCAGAGGAGAATCTGAAACAGAAAGGAGTGGTATGCAGACAGTTCCCCATTAAGCTGGCCTTTGCATGTACAATTCATAAGGTTTAAGGTATGACAACAACATCAGCTGTGTTGTCACTGAAGCAAATTTTTGAAACTGGTATGGCTTATGTAGCTGTAAGTAGAGTGACCTCTCTCAGTGGATTACACCTACTGGACATGGATGAGAGTAAAATATATGCCAACCCTGAAATCACTGCAGCCTTAAAGACCATGAGAGAAGTCAACTTGGACAACATCATGCCTCTTCTTCATATCAAACAAACATTGAGCAGAAATGACACTCTGATCATTGTTCACCATAACATGGAAGGATTACCATCTCATGTGAATGACATCAAAAGCCATCATGAGCTGTGTCTTGCAGATGTCTTGTGTCTCACAGACACTCGCCTACAAGGCTCCTTTGTTGCAGACTGTCTCCATTTAGAGGGCTACAATATGTTCAAACGCAACAGACACTTGTCCTACACAAATTTTCCATAAATGGCCAACAGCGGTGGCGTTGGAGTTGCTGTTTATGTGAAAAACCACTTTCAAGTGTGTGAAAAACAGTACATACACAATGTAACTGACCTTGAGTTTTTGGCTTTAAAGGTTGAAGCCCCAATAACTGCAATGATTGCAGCTGTGTACAGACCTCCAGACTAGAGCTTGACATCATTCCTGTCAAATGTGGACAGCCTTTTGGAGTCATTGGAGATCATGGATTGTCACCCCATCATTGTCTGTGGCGATTTCAACAAGAATCTCTTATCCAATGCAAGGAAGCCAATACTTGAGCTGTTTCAGTCTAGGGGATATGTTCAACTCATCACTGCTGAAACCACAGAGAAGAACACACTGCTGGACCTCATCTCTCAACCACAGCATTGTCTCCATTCTGGTGTCATGAAAACCTATTACAGTTACCACAGTCCTGTATACTGTGTCATGTCCTCCAACAGTTCATAAAGCCCATCTCATCTCCAGTGACCTGCTCAAAGCATTTCAATCCAGTTTCATCTCAACAGCACAGCACTGAAGCAGCCTCCCTCAAAGTCACCAATGACCTCCTCTTCAGTAGACTCAGACTCTGGTCACCTCAGCAATCTCATCCTCCTCAGTGTCACTGCAACTTTTGACGTCATCAACCACAACATTCTTCTCTCCCACCTTGGATCCTTGATCAACATCACCAATACTGCTCTAAGGCCCTGGCTAAGGTCATATCTCACAGACAGACAACAGTTCATTACCATCAACAACTGCCCCTTCTCCACAGCTCATCTGTTCCAAAGCGTCACCAAGAGTTTGGTTCTTGCTCTGTCCCAAGGTGTCCCCCAGAGTTCGGTTCTTTCTCTGTCCCAAAGCTTCCCCGAGAGTTTGGTTCTTGCTCTGTCCCAAAGCGTCCCCTAGAGTTAGGTTCTTGCTCTGTCCACGGTGTCCCCCAGAGATCGGTTCTTGGTCTCCTCTTCATCTTCTACTTGTTCCCACTTGGTAACATCATACATTTCATGGTCTCCACTTCCACTGCTATGCTGATGATGTCCAGCTCTACATCTCCACTAAATCCATCACCACTGCAACTCACTCCAATCTGATCAACTGCCTCACTGAAATTAAATCATGGATGCAAGCCAACTCTGCCAAACTAAACTGTGATAAATCAGACATGATCATTATCTGTCCCAAATCCCTCACCAAAACCACTCACAACTTCTGCCTCACCATCAATAACTCCACTCTGTCTCCCTCCCCACACATCTGCAACCTTGGAGTCAATGTCTCCTTTGACCACCGCGTCAAACAAATGAACAAAATTGCCTTTTTCCACCTAAAAACCATAACTGTCTCCACCCATCACTCTCCTTCTCTGCCACTGAAATTTTGATCCCTGCTTTCATCACATTCATAACGGACTACTACAACAGTTTGATTTAAAACACAGAATTATTTAAATGTGCAGTGATGAAATCAAAAAGAGTATATCGCAGAGCAGGGGTATCCTATGTGAAGCTTGGTTCAGCACCTTGACAGGCTGCCTCAGTGTCTCTGAGGCTGTGAGAGAGGGAGGGTGGATCAGAGGAACCCCTCAAAACTTGATATGACAGTTGTAATGTGCCACCTCCCCCTGCACTGTGAGGATCAGCTCAAGAACCAATCATCATGTTGCCACTGGTCAGACGCTGCACCATCTTAACTATAAAGTGGACACATCACTGCTGGACCACGCAGACACTTCCTGCCAGTCCCACTCACTCTTCAATGTGGAGGATAAGATAACACCTACCAACCTTTTCTGCACCTTCTCTCTAACATCATGCTGCTATAGACCAGTGCTGCAAAAACACCATGATTAATTGTCATTCAACAGCAGACCCATCACTGCTGGACTACATGTACACATGTATTCCTTCTGCCAGTGCCAAGGTTGCTTCACAACACAGCATAAGGTAGTGTTTTTTGATTTAAAAATTATTATTAGATTTATAATGTTTTGTTGACACTATTGTTGCTTCTGACTTTCATGGGATATTACTATAACATTGTCATTTACATTAACTTCTTCCTTCAGGCCACCCTCCCTTGTGATTCCTTCACTTCACAGTGGAAAACCTGAGGTTTGTACTGAAAATAAGCTGAACATCATGCAGCTTTCCAAAAACTGATGCAAAATAGCGATAGACAGAAAATGTTTTTCTGCCCTGAAGCACTGTTCAAGGTATTTGATTATTGTGTATTATGTAAGTTTTAGACATGCTCTGTTTCATAGTTATCAGTTTATCATACCAACCTCCTATTTTCTCTTGTTAGGACCGGCTAAGTCCTCCTACCTCCACATTAACATCTGTACATTCATCCATCACTTTTAGAGAGAGTGACTCATCTGTGTTGCAACAAGCTCCTCCCTGAAGTCCTACAGGTAACATTTTTATGACCTTTGTGACATTTTGTTATGTTTGTAGAAAATATCCCTCTTTTACCAATCAATTAAGAAAAACACTGTTGATATTACTGTTTGTGCATGTTCGTTGCATGAAGAACTACTGGAATGTCAGAAAAGAAAGTTCTGTTATTCTTTTTACTCTTTTTAAGGTCTCTCATCCTCAATGTCACTGTTGTGACGCTGCCCTCACACCAAACACTGACCAGATAATTGGAAGCTGCAGTTCCACAGCAACTGGAAAGGTTATATGGTGGCAGCCCTTTACATCTTCATGCTGACACTCTGCTCCATTGACAGTTTTTTTTTTTTTTTTTTTAAATGGACAGATTCAACAAACAATACCATTACAGAAGACATTTGACTCATGCACAAAATGACTGCCGCTCTAAAGAGAGATCAGTTACTTAATTTGCCAAATGCAACTGAACTAATTAACTTGGAGGAGAGAACACATTTTAAAATAATAATTAGAATATGCTTTCAGCCAATAGGTATGTGAATGTTTTCTCACATTTTTCTACTTTGCCTTGAAGTAATCTGAACCCTCTGGTATAGAAGGCAGTCTAACATTTTAGTTATGTGTTAATAATGAAGACAATACCCTGAGCTTTGGCTTTACTAGCTCTATTTTGGCGTACTGTAACTTAAAGCCATGATCTAATGGGGGTATTAGCCTATTACAAATAAATATCACTAATGAAATCAACCTATCTATAAAACTTTGCTGAATTGGGTTACCATGGAATATTGCATTATTATATAATGCAATATATTATATTGCAAGAGATATGGCAGTTAATAAGTAGTATGGTGGTGTTTTGCCAATGACAACAAGATAACGCTATTAGTGCCATGATTGCAATGAGAACTTGTGTACGAAGTTTCATTTTATTAAAGACAACAAAATTGCAGAAATATAATGTGATGATGTTACTTATCACCCACTGTGGGTAGAATTGGATGAAATGTTACACACTTGTGCAATGTGACTAAGTACAAAATTCCCAAAGTTGGTTGCAATCCAAATTAGCATTGAAGAGTTATTGCCCATTAAATACATCAGGCCACACCTTCAAAAATTTGGTAACCAACTACAAATAAATGGTAAGTGACACCCAAAAACAAACTCATAAGTGTTGTTCGAGTTCATCTAAATATGGTATGTACCAACTTTGGTGAAGATCAAAGTATGTGTCAAAAGCAGCAAAAAATGTGTTAACTAAAAAACCCAAAATTGCAGAGAATTTTTCCCAATGGGTATGACCTGTATCAGTAGAATCGACTTCATACAAGGAACACACTGTGTAAACACTATTTTGATAGTGTTGAAGAAAATCACTCAAGTCCTTGTTCAAAGTGTGCTGTGGTGGTGGTGATTTTATTAGCATTCCATAATACGGTGAGCTTACTGACACAGAGCGGGTCTGAGACAGTAGACTGACCCAGAGCAGAAGAAATGGAAACACTTTATACAGTAAGATCAAGGCAGTGATCAACAAATAGTAAACAAAAGGTAGGAAGGGAGGGCATTTGGATTCAGACTTTACAGTGTGACACAGACAAGATCAGGGGTCAACTTAGTAAGGGGGTGGAGGTGGGGGGAAAGGAAGGGACAGATGAAATCAAGGGCAGCAACAGGACGTGGGTACTGCATTCAGACAGGATCAAAAAGGTTGAATCAGCAGGGCTCAAAAGGCAGGAAAGACACACAGTTGGTATCTTGTTGATCAAGGGGTTGTTCCCAGATGTCACTTGATTATCAAGTCTCTACCCAAATTTGTATTTCCTCTTCAATAGGCCCCACAGTTCTTGATTATTAGTCAAAATGTAAAACACATAATAACTGACCATATGGTGGTGCTACTGGTACCATGTTTTAATATGTTAAGCATTATCACATGGGACACCTATCCATGAATGGTGAATATTTTAACACTGATAGTTTGAGATATCAACTTCAAAACATTCATCCCATAGACTTTCCATTATAATTTTTAATACTTTAAAAAAGTATAATAAATCATGGAAAAATGTTAAAAATATAAAAATACTCTATGGAGATGTACGTTTTTACATTAAAGGGAAGGACATACAGTAAGTCAGTAGATAGATGTCAAAAAACAGAAAAATACATTTTTAGCGCCATTTCCATGTGAAATTGTATCAAATACCACCGATTTGTTCAGCATTGCCATCTATACAACTGTGCTGAATTTGGTTACCAGACGCCAGATGCAGCCACTGCTACTGCCATCTGCAGCCACTGCTTTTATTGCTACTGTCGCTGCAAATTTCTGTTCCAACAGCAATTATTTAAAATTTTGTAGCACCACCTACGAGTGAAATTGTATCAAAGACAACAGACTTGTTCAGCATCCCCACCTGTACAGTTTTGCTGAATTTGTTACCATGGAATATTTATGAGATATGGAACTTAATAAGCAGTATGGTGGTGTTTTGATTGTGGCCACAAGGTGGGACTATTGGTGCCATGTTTCAATTTGTGGTGCACATTGACATGGAGAACTTGTGTACCAAGTCCCATTTCATTAAAGACAACAGAACTGTAGAAATATCACACACTAGTGCACTGTCGTGGTATGTACAAGATTCCCAAAGTTGGTGTCAATCCAAATTAGCATTGAAGAGTTATGGCTCGTTAAGTGCATCTGACCATTCTTTCAAAAGTTTGGCAACCAATTACAGACAAATGGTAAGAGATACCAAAAAATTAACATATAAGCTGTATTCACGGTCATCTAAATATGGTATGTACTGAGTTTGGTGAAGATTGGATGAAAAATGTGTCAAAAGAAGCAAAAAATGCATTTATGAAAAAATTCAAAATGGCGTAAACATTTTCTAGGTGCAAATGGGCGTGACTTATATCAGTCTACTTGGTACCATCCAAGGAATACACTGTGCAAAAATTGTTTGGATAGGCCTCACGGTTCACGTGTTATAAGCCAAAATGTAAAACATTCAATAAATGACCACATTGTGATGCTATAGGTCGCATTTTAGAATATGTGAAGCAGTTCCACATGGGTCACCTGTCAATCAAGTTAGAACACTTTAGCACTTTTAGTTTTTGAGATATGAGCTTTCAAACATGGCTTCCATTGACTTTCCATTATACATTTTAAGTCTTTAAAAAATTATATAAAATCATTGGAATACGTTAGAGATGAGAAAGTTATAAAACACATCTCCTTATGGGTATATACAATTTGACATTGAAACGAAGTTGATACGACAAATCGTGTAGGACTAGTTAAATTACAAAAACTGGCGAAATAATAAATAAATAACTAGAAAATGCAATTTCTGTAGTTGCGTGTGATTGCTGAGAACTGATTTTGATTGCATTACTGGAAGCTGAACACTACTGAAATATCTACCAAGATTAAAATCAGCAAGGAGTAGAACTGAACCTATATCCTCATGTTTGTAAGACAGGCATGCTATGCACTGAGCTAATCTATCACATAGCTTGCTTGGTCAGATTTTTTACCTTAGACTTTCAATTGTATGACATATATAGGTTGTAATTTTAAGACAAAGTTTTCTTGACTGTTATGTGTGCACGCCAATATCTGATGTTTTTGTATGTATTGTTTTTTTTGTGTGTGTGTGTTTCTGAAATCAAGGTAATTTTGAATTGTAAATGAAACCTGAAGGTTCAAGGTGACTAACAGTTTAAAACAGAGAAAGAGAGAGGTTTTATCATAAGGACTTTGTTTTGCAGTCTTAATCAGCAGATTGACAACAGCTGTGTAGATCTGCATTTTTCTACCTTCAACTCTACTGAGTTCTGCCCAAAGCAGGGTCTGAACTCATAATCTTTAGATCTAAAAGGAACTTTGATGTGACATGATCTTAAACCACTGGCGTCACAGATTATTGCATTTAAAGGCTGATCAGAAAAACACTGCACAGCGGTAATATTCACAACTCTGGAAAGTTATCAAGCTGCAACCATGTTCATTAGTGCGCACATGTGGAGTGCGTCTGTGTCCACAAAACACCCACGCACACGCACATGCACACAGAAACTTTTTGGCCCCCGCACTTCTGTAATGGTTTGGTCCAGTCAGGTCTGGCTGGTCCTGTAGTGCTGCTGCAGATCTGTGTGTCAATATCTCAAAATATCTCAACAACTATTTCATGGATTGTCACAGATTTTATTTTCAGACATTCATGTTCCTCAGAGGATGAATCCTACTGACCTGATCCTCTGACTTTTCCTCTAGCGCCACCATGAGGTCAACTTTTTAGTTCTTTAATGAAATATCTCAACATATCTCTGACTTTTTATCTAGCATCTGGTCAAAATGTAATAAATAATACCAGAGACCAGTGTGGATTAGTGGCTGTTTACCATGTTCCAAGTTCCATCAGACCACTTAAGTCTGCAAAGTATCTTAGTTTTGACTCCACTGAATTAAATCCAGTTTTCTTGTGAAAACTCAACATACTCACAAGTCCACAGGAGGCGCTGAATGAAAATTTATTTTAAGTCACATAAAGCCCGATCAATTATAGAGTAACAACACATTACTACCTGCTATCTCATGTACACATTAAACTCATTAAACCCATTAAACATGATATACACAGTAAAAAAATGGTTTGATCAGAACATGTCTGCAGATTTCTCCACATCATAGTACCATGTTTTTGGACATTTAACACGTGTGACTGTACATAAGCTGTTGCATGAACTTAAATGACATGTTCACAGTTCTCAAATCAGTCTTAAACCAAGAGTCAGGAGCCCAGATGAACATTGAACCTGTTTTTCTTGCTGTAATCATTCCTCCTGTTCATACTGACCATTAGAAGATCCCTTCATAATGCACTTACAATGGAAGTGATGGGGGACAAAATCCACAGTCCTCCTTCTGTGCAAAAATGTATTTAAAAGTTTATCTGAAGCTAATATGAAGCTTCAGCGTCCAAATGAATCATATCAAGTAGATATCTTCTTAGTGCCAAAGTCCCTCTTTTTGTTACTATACTTCCACCACAGCTAAACAGGGAAACACTGTCCAGGTTCATAAACTAACATTATGAACATCAACATTAAAGCTTCATGAGGCTGCTGTTCAATTCTTTTTAAAAATACTTTATCAAGACATTATTTGAGTTTATTGACAATGTTCATACTGGGTTCATGGCCCCAATTTAATCATGTTTCAAGTGTTTAATGTGCAATAGTGATAACTAATCATCAAAAATATAGCATATTTGTAACATGTAATTAATAATAGAAAGAAGAAAAAAGGAATAAAAAATAAAATAAATGTCTGGTTAATTGTTGAATTCTTGCTCATTTTCATCTTTTGCCAGTTTGTCATCTTCACCTCCTGTTCTCAGTTCAAACATTTCCATTATTCTTGTTTTACTGTTGAATTATTGTGAGTTCACTTCAGTGAGCTGCAGACAGCCAAACACAGATCACAGTCTCAGCTACAGCAGTGCACTGTTAACTTGAGGAAGGAAAGGTGTCATTATGCTGTTGAAATCAGCTCCTATGTGAGTTTACAGAGTGTAGGAACAGTCTGTGTTGAGGATCCTGGTGACATATTGTGTTGATGTTGATCCTTTTAGCTGCCCGGCCTCCTCAGACTCTCAGCTGCTTACAGCACAAGAGGATTAGTTTCCCTGCAGGAGGGTCAGAGAGCAGCAGGCAGAGAGGAAAAATGTGGAGGCAGAGAATGGACGTGTTCATGCTGCTGCTGGTCTGGGGGCTGCTGGTTGGGCCAGTACTGGCTCAGGTCCGGCACCCTCTGCCTGTGCTGTGGATGATGCCCGTCAGCTCTGAAGGGGGGGGGGGCCTGACCGCCGGTGTGGCCCCTGCTGTCAGACTGGCTCTGCAGGACCTGAAGAAACAACCGCCGCCGCTGGGAAACTATGAGATCCAGCTGCAGCTGCTCGACTCACAGGTCAACTTTTCATTTTTATAGTTTACATCAAAATTTTTGTTATTTTTATCAGTCTATCAGTCATCTATCAGCAGAAAGCAAATCTACCAGCACATCTGTAGTCTGGCAACACAGAGGAAACATTTTCATCTATTTAATTTCATTTGTGCCAAATTTGCATTTATATAAGTTGCTCTAATTCTATTGGTCCTCACTTACTAATGGAAAAAATTACATTTGCTGTTCGATACAGTCCTAAAAGAAACAGTTTCATCAAAAAAAAAATTTCTTATTTTCATCTTCTTCTTCTTCTTCTTCTTCTTCTTCTTCTTCTTCTTCTTCTTCTTCTTCTTCTTCTCATGAATTAATAGAAGTAAAAAAAGATATTGGAAAAATACAGGCCTGTTGTCACCACACCTGTGAAACAGTGTATTTCATTTATTTTATTTCATGTTTTATTCCTATGATTCACAGTGTGAAGCGTCTTCGGGACTCAAAGCTCTGTTTGACGCCATGTGGGCGGGGCCAAAGTACCTGCTGGTGTTTGGAGGGGTGTGTCCTTCTGTGACGATGCTCATCGCTCGCTCTCTGCCAGCTCTCAACCTGGTGCAGGTACGCATCTGTTATTATTCAGATAATGTCATCATCATATTATCCTTCAGAAATTGTTTTTCTCGCCTTTCTTTCATCTCATGTTTTATTTTGTAGTAAGGTTTTTCATAAATATAAAATGTTGATATGCTCATCTGAGTCAATTAAACCTAATGAGCAGCAGCAGGGAGGATTTCGGAACCTTTTTTAGCCCTGGGTTTGGCCTGTATGTAGCCTCTCAGGTTACACTCAGGCTGCCCTATCTCGTTGATGGAGGTTGTAGCTAAGGAATACCTGCAGATAGTATTCAGGACAGAAACTTCCATCTCCTCTACATGTTTTTCGTATAATAAAAAAGAAAAACATTTAATCTGTATTTTTTATAGTTCTCCTCAATGATTCTTGAATAGAACAACAATCACAGATAAGACAGTAAAGCACAGAGCTCAAAGTATTTTCTATCAATCTCTTTATTTTTGTTATGCTTCCATCTGAAGATACAGATTAAATTTTCATTTTTACCCAAAAAATGTTCAGAGGAGGAGGAAGCAGATAGATTATAGTGTACATAAATGTAGGATATATATACTGTATATGTTCAATATTCATTTCTATTACAGTCTGTAAATCAAAGCAGTTTTCAGGTCAGCTGTAACTGCTCTCTTCTTGTATTATTAGCTGATGTCCCTTGATGTTCTCTGATGTTCCAGGTATCCTTCGCAGCCACGCCCCCCAGCCTGTCCAACAGGAAGTGGTATGGGAACCTGTTCAGCACTGTGCCGTCAGACCGAGCTCTGAACCAGGTCACCGTGAAGCTGCTGCAGCGCTACAAGTGGACCAGAGTCAGCATCGTCACACAGGAAGGACCCAGACACTCAGAGGTAACGCTGACACATTATATGGATATTAATGATGATGGTCTATATAATTACCTTCCTCTACAGTTTTATTCCCACTACTGACTGATTTTTTGTTTCCACTGAGTTTGTTTCAACTGATTTATTTCCACTGCTGACTTGAAGCAATCAGTTGCTATTTTCTGTGTGTGGCATAATCACATGTGATGATATTTGTTTCTGCAGATGAAGAAGGATCTGATCAGACAGCTGCTGAAGGCCGACGTTCAGGTTGTTTCCACAGTGAGTTTCTATGACGATGCCTGCAGCAGCCTGAAGAAGCTGAAGGTACTGAAGGACCAGCAGTAGAATACAGTAGAACAGTAGATCTACATAAACACTGTGGTGGCAAACAAACTTAACTTACAACACAAAGATAACTGAGTGTAAACTCTACGTGTCCACATACATTTGACCACTTTGATCAAACTGCATCAAAGAGTGCAGAGTTGTCAAAGTTGATATTTTAAACTTTAACATGCATGAGATTATTTCCACTGATGCTTTTTATTTTGCAGGAACGTGACGTTCGGATTATCATCGGACAGTTTGAGGATGATTCTGCTTCTGAGGTTTTCTGCTGTGTAAGTTAACGTCATGATGTTATTTTCAGCAGTAAACATGGTTGCAATGCAAAATATTTAAGGTTAGCTCAACATTTTGGGAAATACACATGTATAGAGCAGGAGTCAGGATGTGGTTAGCTTAGACTGGAAGCAGGTGGAAACAGCTAGCCTGGAAATACACCTACCAGCTCCTCTAAAGCTCATGATTAACATGCGATATCTTGTTTGTTTATTCTGAACACAAACTGAAATGTAAAAAGTATATGATTAGATTTGATTAGTTGCCAACTATTAAATTAATCACCAATTATTTTGATAATTGATTAATCATTTTAAGTATATTTCATTTTTAACATTGACTTTTTATGTGGTAAAGCAGTAGATGATGATTATCAGCAGTGCAGCAGTCTTGATGTGTTTTCTCTGTGTGGTGTTCAGGCCTACAGACTGAACCTGTTTGGAGCTCGGTACCAGTGGATCGTCACTGGAGGAGGAACAGCTGGATGGAGGTTGGGCTGGCAGTTTTCTGGCTGCACTGCCAACAATCTCCTGACGGCTGCAGACGGATCCATCAGGCTGCAGATCCGACAGCTCAGCAGCACAAACGCAGCGGGAGTCTCCGGACGGGTCAGAAACTCATGTCGCAGTTTAAACTTTCACCAAAATCAGCCAGGTTTCATCAACACAAAAACATGTTCAAAGGACACATATTACAATTCACAAAACTAAAGATCTCAACTCAACTAAAAGATTCTGACTGTTAAAACACCAACAGAGCCATGACTACTAACAAGTATCCAAAGCCTGATATATCTTGTTCCTCTGTGTCATAGACTTCTGTAAACTATTAAAAACACATCAGTGAGCCACACCGCTGCACTCGGTGTTCCTTCATCATGAAGATGGCTTGTTTAGAAAGTAGTTGCCACTGAGCATGTGCGGATTCTTCATGCATCCATTTACAGTACAGCCGTGGATTTGATCTCTAACAACAATGAAACAGCTTACCGGAGTGACGTTTTATCCCTGGTGGACTGATGTAATGCAAACAACTTGAAAACCAATGAATTAATAGTGGACTTTGGCAGGGGCTGTGGGGACCACCTGCTCTTGATCATTAACAACCATGAAATTCAACAAGAGGACAGCTACAAATTCCTGGTGGAGTAACGATCTCCACCTTGAAATGGGGAGACAACACTAGAACTATTCTCAAGAAAGCACTTGTGTGTTTAAGATGTTGGGCCATGGCTACAAGTTTGGCTATCAGCAATAATTAATGATTATCAAATATAATTGTTAATTATTAAAATCAATAAAATTATTCATCAGAATTAATAATAACAGGGCACCACCCTGGACTCAGGTAAAGATAGCCAATTCAGTCTCAAAGTGTACTAATCTATGAATTTGGGACTTTGATTAATAATTAATTTAACAACTATAAACAAAATCACCATATCAGTAATTAGTTATGGTTGAAGGATTTGTTCTTTACAGAGCAGGGGTTGGCAAAACTCATTCTTGTGCAACATTAAAACAGACAACAGGTATATCCAAAAGCATTTATTTAACAAAAGGGTAAAAGCAACACACAATACTAATCTAGCTAAGTGTACCTATATACAAGTGTGAGTGTGTCTGTGTGTGTGTGTGTGTGTGTGTGTGTGTGTGTGTGTGTGTGTGTGTGTGTAGGCAAGACAATAGCAAGATGGCTGCAGTCACCTGGTGACTGAGCACATGGCATGCAGACAATTTGGCTGATAAAGGGAACTACAGGGATAAAAGGCCAGACCATGTGGTGGCTTGAACCACATGTGCTGCCTGAACCAAAGTTTGCCAAACTAGGTTTTAACCTCTTAACTGTGTGGTTCTCTATTCAAGGCCAATTGGTGTATACTAAAGGTGCCAGGTTAAAATGAGGTTAGTTGCATGCAAGGCCTAGTTACTGGATGTAACATGTGTTAAGCATGCTAATATTAACCTAGCGGTGTGGCTATGCAGTAACCTGACTATAAGCAACAAGGACATCTCAACAACAGTTCAATGTATAACCTTAACCAAATCAATATACGTACAGTACATTGTTTGAGTTAAACATTCTTGCTTAGCCGTACTATGCTTCACTGTGTTGCTAGGCTATGCCCAGTTGTTACCAGTCCATGAAGGAAGAGATGCTTTGTGGTGTTCTGCTTTGTAGCCGGTGAATCCGTGGGTGAGTCAGGCTGAGAAGGCTTTGGCTCTGAAGCTGAAAGATGCAGGCGTTGCTGGGGAGACAGCACTCCAGTCGTGCAGAGGGCCCAGGTCACTCCTTTGTGTAGAGTTAGCGGCAAGCTAACTCCATTTCGTGGCTCCTGTACTTGTTAAACTGTGCAGCAGACTTGTGTGTTAGCTGCTGGCACAAGGAAACTTAGTTTCTGAGTCTTAGGCAGGCTCTCGCGTCTTCTGCCGTAAAGAAGACTGTGTGTGTCTGCTGTGAGCAGGCCACACAAGAGAGCAGAGAGCTGCTCCAGCAGCTGCTGGAGGTGCGAAAGACCAAGCAGCTGCTCCTGCAGCTGAAGGAGAAAGAGAGCAAGAAGCTGCTCCTGCTGCAGCTCGTGGAGAAAAGATAAAAGGGTAATCTCTAGTTTTGATAACCTGGATCCATGGGTGGAGCTTCACACTTTGGTTGCGAACCCCCAGGGCTCAGGTTTCTTGGAGTCTTGAAACATGTGGTAAACTGTGGTCCACATGTAGTCCCAACAAAGACAACTGAGCAAATGTGGTATATCCAGGGATAGTATGGTGCAGTTTTATAGAGCGGCAGTGGAGATCATCCTTACCTACATAATAACTGTGGTGCGTACTGGATGAATTACTGGATGTGATCTCCCACCCCTCGCGGAAAGCTGTAACGCTAGATTACAAAAGACGGGCCTTAAAGTTCTAAAGAACCCTTCTCACTCAGCTAACAACCTTTTTAATTTCCTTCCTTCTCACAAAAGACTAAGAAGCATTCAGACCAGAACATCCAGGTTCCAGAATAGCAAACATCCTGAAGCTGTCCGCCTGCTCAACACTCCAAACAGCACTGCAGGCCACTCGGCAGGTTTAAATAGTGTTTTTAATGCATTTGAAGCACTTTATCTAGTCAGTCTTTTGATGTTGTTGCTATTTTCCCTACAGGTGTTTTATCTACAGTGTTCTTATATGTTTGTGGATTTTATTTCACTCATTTGTTTTATACTTTTATGATTATTTTATGGGTTGGACATTACCTCTCTGTTTTATACTTCTCACTAAGACAATTCCAATCAATCATGTTGATATGGCAATAAAATATTGAATATTTTATCAGTTATCACAACCTCTTCACTTTGTACTTAAGTCTTTGGAGAAATTTATAATGTAGTACAAAATCAAGAGTTTGGCAGGTTATTGGCTTATTACTATGTTTACTCTTTGGAGCCATTTCTAAACAAACTAACGTGACCAAACTCTTCATGATGAAGGAACATGTCACCCAGTGCAGCGGTGTGGCTCATTGATGTGTTTTTACTAGGTTCTGGACAACAGCGGAGGAATAAGATATATCAGGCTTTGATACACACACAATACTTGTTAGCAGATCAGTTCATTGTTGGTTTGGATCCAAACATGAGATTTGTTGACAAGAAGAAAAATACAGAAAATTGCCAGACAAATCGTTTAAGACACATTTGAAGAGCAGGATCCTGATCACCTCCAAAACCCTTTAGATTTTAATGATTATTTTACCGTTCCTCTAGTGCCGCCATCAGGACCATATGATATATGTACAATCTCTTTAATCTGGGGTAGAAGATGGTGGCTGGTATTCTATTCCACTAACAACTTATTTGTCCCATGCAAGTGAACGTTTTTGGCCTGGACAACACCGACACACATCTGAAAAGGCCTAGTTTTATTAAGATTTTTATTGTTTTATATATAGACAAGTAGTGTGATCTTGACTCTGGTCCTGCTGTGTGTCTGCAGACTCCACAAAACTACCAGGATGCGTACCTCAGAGAGCTGATCCAGGAGAGGTCGAAGGTCAGCCCCCTCCACGCCTTTGCCTACGATGCCGTTTGGGTTGCTGCCAAAGCTCTCAGCCAGGTGATGGAGGCGGTGAAACACCGAGAGAAGTACAGCATCAAGAGAAATGTCACCGTGAGCGAGGAGGAATTTCAGAAGATGCTGCTGGAGGTCGTGAAGCAGACGCAGTTTGAAGGAGTGACGGTGAGCAGATTCACTCACCTGAAACAAACACCTTGAACATACACACCTGGAACACACACACCTGAAACACACACCTGAAACACACACACCTGGAATACACACAAAATGATACAAGACTTTAAGAACTGATCAGAGGGGAAATTCATATTACAGCAGTACTTCTACTGGTACTGATACTGGCTCTGCAGAACTGTTACTTAAACAGATACTGCATTGTTAGTAGAGTTACACATAAACACTCACTCGGTGCTTAATAATGAGTAAGATGTGATCCCACAGTATATTGATGTTTATATATGGTTTTTAAATATATTTATAGATGTAATATACTGTACATGTTGTTTATATTAATTTCTAAAGTGTTTTGTATTTTTTCAGGGTCCAGTTTTCTTTCGAAATGGAGAAAGAATGACGTTGATCGAGCTGATCCAGTTTCAAGGTGCTTTACACCTGTTTCACAAAGACACACACACACACACACACACACACACACACACACACACACACACACTTTTTTATATGACATACAAACATAAACTTTACACCAGCAACAAGTGTGTGTGTGTGTGTGTGTGTGTGTGTGTGTGTTTGTGTGTGTGTGTGTGTGTGTGTGTGTCCTCAGGCAGCAGTGGTGTGTTGGTGGGAGAGTTCAGTACCAACACCCAGCAGCTCAGACTCATGAACCACCTGCTGAAATTTAAAGGTCAGAAACTAAACTCACACTTGACACCAGAACTGAAAGCATTGAACACTGATCAGTCGTATTGATCGCTTTAATGAGTGTTTGATCCTGCAGGTTCAGGACCAGCTAAAGACCAAACTGAGGTGCGTCTGCAGCAGCGTCTTGTCAGCCTCCTTCTGTACAGTATCGTGTCATCAGTCGCCACGGTAACCATCATCATCACTCTGACCATCCTGTGCTTCATCATCATCAACCGCAAACACTGGTACAACCTCTATAAACTTAAACCTCAGTAATAACAGCATGTACAGCACATAGATATATAAAGTATAAGTATTATAAAGTCACTGTATTGTTGTTTCTGTCCTCTGGTTCCTCCAGGCTGCTGAGAGCGAGCGGTGGATCCCAGGATGAGCTACTGCTGCTGGGCGTCCTGCTCTCGTCTGCCTCCGTCCTGATCTCCGGTCTGGATGAAGCCTTGCTGTCTGACAGGACGCTTGAGCTCCTCTGCTCTGTGAGTTCAACCGGCTGCATTTGGTTTGTTGTTGAAGAAAAATCATGACAAGACAACACTTCATTTCACTGCAGAATGACTGTCTGATCCACAGTATTCATATCAAAAACATCCATATAGATGGTCTGGCTCCAGTTTTACCAGATGTTTGGGTCCGAATATTTAAATATAAGCTGGAAACAATGAGCAAATAGGATCCACTGTGACTGAGTTAAGACTTGTCAGTCAGGCCCCTCTGTGAGCCTTAGACTACGTTCATATTACGGGCTTTAATGCTTAATTACAATTTGTAGTCAGTTCTGATGTTTTTGTGCTGATGGTTCACAGTCATGTTGGTAAGTGACACATATACGGCTCCAGTGTGAACACAGTCCTAAACTGCTGCACATATGTTAGAATAAAGTCGACATTTTTGAGAAAAAACATTGGGATTTTTCGACAATAAGTTGTAACTTTTTGAGAAAAGAAGTTGTCATATTTTGAGGGAAAAAAGTCTTTTTCCTAAAATAAAGTCAGAATTTCATGAAAAAAAGTGAGAATATTTCAAGAATAATGTCATAATTTTTGAGAGAAAAGTCAAAATAGATCAGGTTGACAGGTTTAACTGAAATGTGAGCGGCATGTGTACAAAAATAACAGTAACAATGACGGAAGCAGAAATGTGTTGTGTGCAGCTTGTGACCACCTTATGTCTGCATTTGGCATATATTTGACCAATTCTACAATACTATAACTAAAGCGTCACTGCTATGTAGCTGCCATGGCTCCTGTTTTTATCCTCTGCAAAGTATTTCTTGCTTTGTTGTGTAACTTATATCTCTATTATGTCCATCTAGACATCTGAAATGACTAAAACAACATGGTTTTGTAAATGGGGAGAGCACCTGATGCATGGCCTTTATTCTTAAATAATTGTAGAGAGGTCACACTGAAGAATTATATTGTCTACATTCTGGAGTAAAATCCCCTTTCTGACATATTTAGTCATATCAGATTTGTTCTCGTGCAGGTTCGTCTGTGGATTCTGTCAGTGGGACACACTGTGGGCTTCTCTGTGCTGTTCATCAAGACATGGAGGGTTTATTCACTCTGCAGCATCAACCAGAGGGTGACTCTCAACTACCAAGATACATTTAGGTTTAGACTTTATGGTGACGTATTAGGGCCATTGTTAGAAAAAAACTGAATATATAATATAAAATATAACACATTTTATGTTGGTCTTTCCTTTCATTTGTCACCTGTCTTTATATATGATATTTAATATTGCAAAAAAAGTCATAATTATTTGTAATTATTTGAGAAAAAAGTTGTAATTTTACCAGAAAAAATTTAATAATTCAAGAATAAAGTCATAATTTTTCAAGAAAAAAAGTTGTAATATTTGCAGAAAAAACTGCCGCACTTATGTGAGAATAAAGTCAACATTTTTGAGAAAAAACATTGGGATTTTTCTACAATAAGTTGTAATTTTTTTTTAGAAAAAAGCAGTAATATTTCTAGAAAAGTCATAATTTTTAAGAATAGAGTCATAATTTTAAAAGTTGGAATATTTCCAGAATAAAGTCTCAAGTTGCTTTGAAAGCTCGAGGAAGCAACTGCACTTTATCAAAGTTAACATTTGTGTGAACAATAAGCCACAGAGGTGAGATTTCTGCCTGATCACAGGTGTTTTAAAACTGTTTGTTTCAGTTTTCCAAGAGAATTTCGTGCTGTTAAGTAAAAGGTTGTTTGTGTGTATATCTGTGTTTCCAGCAGCAGAGCAGCCTGCAGCCAGCAGGCCGTGTGCTGCTGTGGATGTTCCTGCTGGATGTGTTTGTTTTAACCTCCTGGCAAATCCTGGATCCCCTCAGACGGGTGGTGATGCAGCACAGATTAGAGGTAACAATGACCAGCATGATCTCAAGTCATCCGTAAATCAAATAAATCACCCATAAATCACCTCTAACATGTTCATCCTCTGTAGGGAGAGAAAGGGATCACTGATGGGGCTGATGGGAAATGTGGAACAATAACAATATCAACATGAGACTGGTGTTCATTTGGTTCCAGTAATTAAACACTGAACTGTGTTATTGTTGTTTTTGAGCAGTTATTTTATTTGGTGCTGTTGTTTTACATGATCTTGTTTTATGAATACACTCCAACACTTTGTTGTGTTTTTCAGAGTGACCCTGCTGATCAAGACGTGATCATCCAGCCGTACTCTGAACACTGCAGCAGCATCAACATGGAGCTGTGGCTCACTGCTGTCTATGGATACAAAGGACCCCTGCTGGTCAGTACTGACACAGTAAAGCATAAGCCTGACAATTTTTTTATATTTTTCTTCTTGTCAAAAAATCTCCTGTTTGTTTCCAAACCAACAATGAACTGATCTACTAACAAGCATTGTGTGTGTTTAGAAACGGCTCCAAAGACTAATTACAGCCTCATGTTTTCAGGAGAGTAGTTCTGTGTAATGCAGGCGCTACTGAGCATGTGCGGAAAGTTGTGTTTACAGCTTCACTTATTTGTTGAGCTACATGGCACAAACTCTTGACTTTGTACTGAAGTTATTTACAATATACAATCTAGTATAAAGTCAAGAGGTTGTAATATATACCTGTTTATACAATATATGTTTACAGCTCATTAGCAATCTAGCTGCTAACTGGTGTTAGCAGTACACTTTTCCCCGGTGGATGTTTGTTGGTGGCTCGTTGAACAAGCTGCAGGACAAGACGTGTGTTCATGTTTGTAAGTAAGATAAGAAGAAGACTTTAGCAGGAAGCTAATATGGGTTGTTGTTCAGAGTCTGTGCCTCGTGTGTTGTGTAGCAGGATGCGATCAGGCTCAGTGTGACCTTTGATAGAACAACATGTTATCACTTTATGCAGAGATTTGATCTGCTGTATGGAAATAAGGACTCCAGCTATATATAGTAGACATATAACTAACAAGATTGAATTAATGCAAAACTGGGAGGCACAATCATGAAAACAAATAATTTAAATGTAATTAAAGGACCAGTGTGTAAGATTTAGTGGCACCTGGCAGTGAGGGAACAGATTGCAACCAACTGAATGTTGCTGTTTGTTCTTCAGGGTCTCGGATGTTTCCTGGCTTGGAGCATCAGGACTGTGCAGGTTGATCATCCTGCAGTTCACAGTAAACACTTGACGCTGAGTATGTTTGCTCTGACGGTGTTCAGTGTGTTGGGAGTCTCAGGATCACTGCTGACGTCCCACAATCCTCCTGTTCAGTTCTGTCTGAGCAGTGCACTCATCCTCGGCTGTAACATCTTCATCCTGAGCCTGCTGTTTGGAACGAAGGTCAGTGTGACGCTCTCTGATTTCTTTGTTTTAATTTTGTTTGTTTAGTTTGAATATTCTTCTTACTCAGTTACTTGCTCAGTTATCATCGAGAATTCTTCCTGACATATCACCTGTTTTTAATTTGTTTGTAGTTTTTATACTTGTGGTCGAACAGCAGCGAGCTGCAGAGTGAAGCTGCAGAGGAAGGAGCTGAAGAGCAGCTGAGGAGGTTAAACCAGCAGCTGAAGAGTCGAACTACACAGGTGAGGAAACAGAAATAACAAGTTTCATTTCATTAAGACAGGTTTCCTGTTTCCCAACAACCAAGGATGAAGGGGCATAAAAACCTGAGAGCTTTTATCTGGAAATTTTCAGTTTTTAGAAATAAAGCAACTTGCTGGAAACCAGTAAAATTACTGTTTATTTACAGTATTGTAATACTGTGAATTTGTATGTAACACTCATCCCTGCATTTCCAAAACTTTTTTTGCCCCACACAGTCAGCTAACATGTAGCAGTGTGTCACATCCTGCCTGGACTTTGTCTGTTGTTTTTAGACTCTTTGTGCTTTTGTTCTCTTCGGTTTTCTGTGTTGCACTCATGTTGCCTGGATTTGACTTTCTCCGCATTCATCCCATTTGGCAAAATGTGAATCTGTGTGTTGGTTTGTACTTTGAACTCTTCTGTAATGGGGGAGCCCATCGCCTTCTGCCGTCCCGCTCCCATGGGGGTGCTGTTGCAGCCAACTGTGCCTCCTCTTCAGTTCTGCAGACAGGGGATCCTGAGCCTATGCAGCTGGGACGCACCTCCCTCACCCCAGAGGAGAAGGAGCATCGCCGTAAGGCCAACCTCTGCCTTTACTATGGAGCAGCAGGACACTTCATCTCAAGATGTCCAGCAAAAGCCAGGGCTCATCAGTAATGGGGGAGATCCTGGTGAGCCCAACTTCCTTAGCATCTCCCCGTCCCCAAAGATATCTGCTCCAGGCCCGGCTCCTCCTTCCGGACGGTCCCCACACCATGGCAACCTTCATTGACTCTGGGGGCTCGGGCGGGTTCCCTTGCCACAACCAGTTCCCGCTAGAGCCCTAGATGGACACATCTTGGGCAACGTCACACACCAAACCTCCCCTGTCCATCTGCTGCTCTCTGGCAACCACCACGAAAACAATCCAGTTTCACATCCTGAGCTCACTCCATCTGCCTCTCATCCTGGGGTATCCTTGGCTCCGTCTTCACAACCCTCACATCGACTGGGTCACAGGGGCCATTCGGGAGTGGCGCCCCTCCTGTCATCTTAGGTGCCAGCCTCAGCTCCTCGCCTGATCTCTCCAAGGTGCTGCTGGAGTACCATGACTTCTGCCTGGTCTTCAGTAAAGCCAAAGCCAGATCTCTGCCTCTGCACCGCCCCTACGACTGCGCTATTGACTTCTTGCCTGGGACTTCACCCCCCAAGGGGTGCCTGTACTCCCTGTCTGAGCCTGAGAGAAAGGCCAAAGAGACTTATATCAATGACTCTCTGGCTGCGGGTCTCATCCATCCTTCTTCCTCTCCTGCTGGGGCGGGTTTTTTCTTTGTGGAGAAGAAGTACAAGACCCTGAGACCCTGCATCGACTACGGAGGGCTAAATGACATTACTATCAAGAACAGGTTCTCGCTGCCACTCATCTTCTCTGCCTTTGAGCTGCTCCAGGGGGCCCCATTTTCACCAAGCTCAACCTGCGCAACGCCTACCGCCACGTTGTCCGCATCAGAGAGGGAGACGAGTGGAAGACGGCCTTCAACACTCCAACAGGGCACTACGAGTGCCATTCGGCCTCACCAACGCCCCTGCCGTCTTCCAGGTCCTGGTAAACGACGTTCTTCGAGACATGCTCAACCAGTTTATCTTTGTCTACCTGGAGGACATTCTCATCTTCTCCCAGTCCAGAGAGGAACACATTCACCATGTCCAAGCTGTCCTCCAGTGCCTCCTTGAGAACTCCCTGTTTGTCAAAGCTGAGAAGTGTGAGTTCCATGCCTCCTCAGTGTCCTTCCTGGGGTACATAGTTGCACTATGGTAGGTGGGTAGGGGCTGTCCTGTCCCATTGCATTGCCACTAACCAGAAGCTCCACCCATGTGCCTTCTTCTCTTGGCGTTTGTCGCTTGCCAAGAGGAATTATGATATTGGCAACAGGGAGCTGCTGGCGGTGAAGATGGCTCTTGAAGAGTGGTGTCATTGGTTGGAGGGTACCAAAGAGCCTTTTCTTGTCTGGACTGACCACAAGAACTTGGAGTACATCCGATCTGCTAAAAGACTGAATCCCGCCAAGCCCGTTGGTGACTGTTCTTTGCCCAGTTCAACTTTACCCTCTCCTACCACCCTTGGTCTCGTAATGCCAAGCCCGACGCCCTGTCCCGGCAATTCCAGAGAGCGGAGGAATCTGGAAAGAGGCCAGAACCCATCCTCCCTGGGTCCTGTCTTGTCGCTGTGGTGACCTGGGACATCGAGGAGAGGGTGAGAGCAGTGGCTTAGGGACAGCCTGGTCCCAGCTCCTGCCCGCCAAACAGTTCTGCCTGCCTGTTCCCTGGTCTTTGTCTGCTTGTGGTTGAGAGACGCTCTGATTCCTGCTCTGCCGTCTTCTCTGGTTACATCTGCTCTGCTGCCTGTTTACCTGCTGCTGTAGCAGCCCAGTCCACGACACCCTGCCTACTGCCTTCCAGCAGTGATAACCCCCCCCCCCGCACACTGCTGCTTGCCCCGGAGCTCTGGACTAGAGACTGTTCTTGTGCAGTGTTGCGTCTTTCCCTGTTCGTCACCGATCTAGCCTGCCTTAGAACTGTTGGACTGTTGCCAGTGCTGTGGTTTGTCTCCCTTGGGAGTGGAAGATCGGGGTTCGATTCCCGGTGGAGCCATACTCATCAGAACTGTGTTTCTCTGACCGTGCTACTATTGTCTTGACATTGTGTGGAATAAAGACTGTAAAATATATACTGGTGTCATTTGTGCTGCAATTGGGTCCATTCTATACCCGTTACACTTTAAATATTTATGCGTGTTCTTCTTACTTATTCACTTCACATGGATTATGCAACTGAAACATATATGTTTTATTGCCTGTACAAATGAACATAATAACCATTTTTTTTAAATAATCAGAAATAATATTGTACTATACTATAATGTTTATTGTGTTTTTTGCAGCTTGATGTAGAAATAGAAACCATCACCATGCAACTTTCTGAGACTTCAGAGTCTGAGATGCTTCATCACACAACAAGAGAGAAAAACAACGGTAACAAAACATGAAATCATACAGCGACACTGTGGTTTAAACTGATCAAGCTCAGAGTGTTGAAGAGTAAATTTACTGTCACTGTCTTTGATCTGTAAACAAATCGACTTCATCAGTCTGTGCAGTTTTATCAAGAATGTTACTGAATGGATCTACAGCACATCAAGCTAACTAGACTTACACATTATTACTTACATCACAGACAGTTCTTCAGTGTTCCTCTGCAATGGGGCCATGAAACTATATCATATTAATCAAACTTTCCCTTTTATATCTGTATTTTTGTCCCTGCAGGTGAGGTCAGATCTGTGACTCATGCAGCTCAGGTGTTTGCTGAGGATGAAAACTCAGAGAGAAAACCTTCAAGTCCAGACGATGTCAACTCTCCAGAACAGTGAGTCCAAAACAAACAAACACATTCTGGACATTCACAAGCACTTAAGTAACCGGGTTACTGTCAGCTAATTACCTAATCCAGCCAAACATGAGCTTTGACCAGATCAAATACACCTGCTTCAGGCTGCAGTTTAAACTGTAAGGGGGTCAAACAGAGAAAGACACTGACTGCAACAAGTTTCACCTTTTCCAAGTTAGAGGTTAGCATAGAATAAAGCTCCTCAGTTGCTGCCATATTGTGCAAATGAAGAAAACACAGGATTTACATTTTTGTTTTAATATTTTACTGTAGAACTGAACAGGCTAATGCTAGTCACTCACAATGCTCTCAAAGCAACTAGTTTGCTCACTAATTATCTAGCTCTGAAGACACTCATTTGTTCCATCAGTTACTGTCTTATAACTGTTAATAAACCATTCCCAGAGGTTAAAGAGGTTAAAGGACAGAGGTTAAAGGCACCATGTGGCATTTTGACTACTAATAGCACTATGGAGCAATGTTTGAGTTAATCCCCGTTTTGTTTATATCTCTTACCTGCACAAGAATCTACATGCACACACAAGCAGGCAACACTGAACACACTTGTTGAGCATTTCACATTATTCCACTGATCTACTGGTGACAGTAATGCAAAAAGACATGCAGCAATGCATCAAAAAAAGAAAGGAAGAAGCAGAATGCAAGCCAGTAAACATAAACAATTTTGAAATATTTGAAATATTCAAAAAATCTGTTTTAAAAATCTTTCATTTTTTAAGGAAATGCATTAAATGCTTGTTAGACCTCAAGGATGGGCACAATGAGTTTCGGTAAGAAATGCTTGATGTAAACAACTGATGTTTTGTTCACCAGTAGTGAACTCAACACTGACACATCATCAGCTTTTAAGTTGATATGTTGAACTTGTTAGCAAACAGTTGCTTATTTCCACATCCAGCAGTTACGGAGCAACATTATTATTGATTTGGAGTCATGTTTGTGTCCACCTGGTGAATGTAAGTCTAATATTCACTCTCTTTTGGCTCTGTTTTTGATCTCTACCAACTCCTAAGGGAAATATCTGGCTCTTTAGCTGCTAAATGCTCCACTATGTTCACCAGCTAGTCTACCGCTAACTGTGTCTGTTTGCTGTTTGGTGCTGAGCAGATTGTGTACAGTGTCTTTTTACAGCTTTTTCTCTGAAAACAGCTGCCTGCTGCAGCCCAAAATGACACTGTAAGAGCACTGAGAGTGAGCTAAAACAGTAAAGTTGCAGCCGGACAGATAAACAATGAGCTGCAACACAATATAAAGCTCTGTGAAGTTGAGAAGAGCTGCAGAGTCGCTGATAATTCTCTGTAGGTTCATCACTACAAGCCACAAACAACATATTACACACTGATAGATCAGACTGTGGAGTTACAAAAATATTGATGATAGCTGCTTTAAGTAAAAGAAAATTCTGGTTCTCCATTTGCTCAAAGGTCAGCACTGTTTGGCCAACAGCACAAATTCACATGTTCACCAAAGTTGAACTTGATAACACGGAGCCACAAAAAATAGTGTATATTTTTTTATCTTGCACAAGATATCAGATCCATCTTGTTCACGGAAGTTATCTTGTGTGCACAAGATTTTTTTTAAAAGGAAAAAAATCTTTCTGGACTTTTGAGGCTCTGTACTACACAAACAATTTGCGTGGATTTTTGCTTTGCCCCCAGGAGTAAATCCACTGATTCCACTGAAATGAATTAATTTGCTGGAGAAAACAAATGCGTCTTCTTGTGAAGTGTGTTTACTGTTGCATTAAAACCACTAAAATATTGAGACATACTAAATGTAGCATAACAACAGCACAAGTAACTAAAATGGTTTTACTGTTATTCAGTAAAACAAAACAGAACAAACAAAAAAAACTTGTGTCAAAAGTTGAGACTTTGTGGGGAGAAATTGGGGTTTTCCTATTCACTTCAACACAGTCAGAGTTTTATTACAGCAGCATCTAGTGGACATTAGAGGAGCTGCAGCTCAACACACTTCTGATTGGCCTATAGAACAACTTCATTACCCTTCTGAAAAAAATGTGAATATGCATTCTGGGAAATGTAGGAAAACATCACATAAAGTCAAAGAAGTCCTTTACATGTGGGGCCGGAATATGTGTATGTGCTGGAAGCATTAGCATTTTGTGCTAGTGATTAGCATTAGTGATTAGCATATGTATTATATGATCGTTATATGATCATGTTGGGAAATGAATTCCTGTAATTAAATAAAAACAGTTTAATTGACTTTTCACAGCCTCTGACAGTTAAACCAGTCAGTACAGATCAGGATTCACATCACGTGGAGAAACACTGAGTTACAGGAATTCAGAATTTCAGGAATTCATCAAAGTTATAAGAATGTTTATCAAGTGATTTACTCTTACAGCCAAGTGTGAAAGTAAGTGTTACGACCCAGCTCGTTAATGAAGCAACATAAAACCAGATTTAGTTAGTAAAGTTATTTCTTAACAAGGAAATTACAAAGGAAAAGGGCCTGTGAGTTCTGTTCAAATCAATAAACAAATATAACAAAAAGAGAGCTTTTTAAACAAAAGCTACAACTATCTTCATCTAAAAGAAAACAAAACAAATATAAAGCCTCACTATCAAACTTCTAGCCTCCACAGAACAGAACTCCTGCACCGAGTGTGTCTAGACAAAGAAGAAGCTAAGTGTGAGTTATCAGTAATAAGATAAACCTTTACCTGTCAAGGTCCTGTCAAGGTCCCCACATAATTAACTAGCGCCTCAATTAACATTGAAATCAAGCCTAAACAGAGTCAACACTTTTGAGTAAAAGCAGTTCGAGAGACACAGCGGCGAGTTGCTCACATCACATCATAGCTGTCTCGACTGACAAACTGGCCAAATATTTATAGGTAGGTTCAATTCCCCAGTTGAACTGTCAGGATTAGAGTGCTGGACTGAGTGCTGCACCAATCAGGATCGCCGAAGAAACCAGGAAGTGGGAGAAGCAGCCGAACTTTGGGACCATACAAGCTGCCTGACAGGCACAAAAACACTAAATAAAAGGCTACACACATACACGAGACAGGTGATCACATGTTTGATCACATGAAGGAACAGCCAATCACATCTGCAAGAAACATAAATGATTATAATTTTTTTAGAAGCTCATTTTATACATGTGAAATCTTTAAATCTCTGAAATGGAAAGGATTTTTACTTTTATCTTTCACTTACAATAAGTCAAAATTTTACAAGTAGTTTAAAATCTGGACAGAGGATTAGAAAAAACAGACTTCTCTAAACGAGGAAAACAAAAAGAGGGGATTTTATATTTAACAGACTGTAACTTTGAAGATACCGACAATATGGAGTTATGTCTGATTGCTGAAGCCATCTTCAGGGTCAGTGACAGCGACCAAAACCCGCTTCAGCTACATATTGGCACGTCAGCATTGTATTACCTATCCTAAGAGAGCGATTCTGCTCTCATTGGACCATCCTGTAAAAATAAAGGTTGACTAAATGAATGAATTGTTATTTTTTGGGTCACATTTCTTTCCTGTGATCTCTCTCAGTGTGCGACGCCGTCTGTCCGTACAGCTGCCGATCCTCCATCACTCCTACCTGCCTGCCATCGGCGGCATCAGCGCCAGCAGCTCCAGTCTGTTCAGCAGTAGAGAGGCCTTCGTTCACCACGACGCACTGATGACAACTTCCTGTAAACCTGACAACACACACCTGGAGCCACAGCTTTGACCTTCATCTGAGATCACCTGTTCTGAAACAGAGGATGTTGGCCTTGAATGTATTTTAATATATATTATTAAATATGGAAATAAATGTTGGACCATATACAGTAGTAAACTTTCCCACCAAACTGCCATTAAGATGTTGACTCTTTGTGATTTTAATCTAACACTGTCTGTTACCAATTGTTAACTTGATTCATGTGAAAAATAAGAATTGAAAATATGGAAGAAGACTTTTTTGCTATTAAAATGTTTTTAAATCAACTGAATATCCTCAAAATGATTTCTGTTTAATCCTTTGAACAGAAAATCCCCAGAAGATGAACTAGGGTAAACCCCTGAATGGAATATCCAAATTTTGCAATGTGGGGAATTCCAGGAATTACCTAATCCAGCCAAACATGACCTTTGACCAGATCAAATACACCTGCTTCAGGCTGCAGTTTAAACTGTAAGGGGGTCAAACAGAGAAAGACACTGACTGCAACAAGTTTCACCTTTTCCAAGTTAGAGGTTAGCATAGAATAAAGCTCCTCAGTTGCTGCCATATTGTGCAAATGAAGAAAACACAGGATTTACATTTTTGTTTTAATATTTTACTGTAGAACTGAACAGGCTAATGCTAGTCACTCACAATGCTCTCAAAGCAACTAGTTTGCTCACTAATTATCTAGCTCTGAAGACACTCAAGAGTCATGTTTGTGTCCACCTGGTGAATGTAAGTCTAATATTCACTCTCTTTTGGCTCTGTTTTTGATCTCTACCAACTCCTGAGGGAAATATCTGGCTCTTTAGCTGCTAAATGCTCCACTATGTTCACCAGCTAGTCTACCGCTAACTGTGTCTGTTTGCTGTTTGGTGCTGAGCAGATTGTGTACAGTGTCTTTTTACAGCTTTTTCTCTGAAAACAGCTGCCTGCTGCAGCCCAAAATGACACTGTAAGAGCACTGAGAGTGAGCTAAAACAGTAAAGTTGCAGCCGGACAGATAAACAATGAGCTGCAACACAATATAAAGCTCTGTGAAGTTGAGAAGAGCTGCAGAGTCGCTGATAATTCTCTGTAGGTTCATCACTACAAGCCACAAACAACATATTACACACTGATAGATCAGACTGTGGAGTTACAAAAATATTGATGATAGCTGCTTTAAGTAAAAGAAAATTCTGGTTCTCCATTTGCTCAAAGGTCAGCACTGTTTGGCCAACAGCACAAATTCACATGTTCACCAAAGTTGAACTTGATAACACGGAGCCACAAAAAATAGTGTATATTTTTTTATCTTGCACAAGATATCAGATCCATCTTGTTCACGGAAGTTATCTTGTGTGCACAAGATTTTTTTTAAAAGGAAAAAAATCTTTCTGGACTTTTGAGGCTCTGTACTACACAAACAATTTGCGTGGATTTTTGCTTTGCCCCCAGGAGTAAATCCACTGATTCCACTGAAATGAATTAATTTGCTGGAGAAAACAAATGCGTCTTCTTGTGAAGTGTGTTTACTGTTGCATTAAAACCACTAAAATATTGAGACATACTAAATGTAGCATAACAACAGCACAAGTAACTAAAATGGTTTTACTGTTATTCAGTAAAACAAAACAGAACAAACAAAAAAAACTTGTGTCAAAAGTTGAGACTTTGTGGGGAGAAATTGGGGTTTTCCTATTCACTTCAACACAGTCAGAGTTTTATTACAGCAGCATCTAGTGGACATTAGAGGAGCTGCAGCTCAACACACTTCTGATTGGCCTATAGAACAACTTCATTACCCTTCTGAAAAAAATGTGAATATGCATTCTGGGAAATGTAGGAAAACATCACATAAAGTCAAAGAAGTCCTTTACATGTGGGGCCGGAATATGTGTATGTGCTGGAAGCATTAGCATTTTGTGCTAGTGATTAGCATTAGTGATTAGCATATGTATTATATGATCGTTATATGATCATGTTGGGAAATGAATTCCTGTAATTAAATAAAAACAGTTTAATTGACTTTTCACAGCCTCTGACAGTTAAACCAGTCAGTACAGATCAGGATTCACATCACGTGGAGAAACACTGAGTTACAGGAATTCAGAATTTCAGGAATTCATCAAAGTTATAAGAATGTTTATCAAGTGATTTACTCTTACAGCCAAGTGTGAAAGTAAGTGTTACGACCCAGCTCGTTAATGAAGCAACATAAAACCAGATTTAGTTGGTAAAGTTATTTATTCACAAGGAAATCACAAAGGAAAAGAGCCCGTGAGTCTGTTCAAATCAATAACCAAATATAACCAAAAGAGAGCTTTTTAAACAAGAGCTACAACTATCTTCATCTGAAAGAAACCATAAAGCCACACTATAAAACTTCTAACCTACTCAGAACAGAACTCCGTCACTGAGTGTGTCTAGAAAAAGAAGAAACCCACCTTGTAGGTATAAATTTTAGATCTGCATGTTTTTCTTACCTGCTCTGATACTTTTGTTTAAACATTAAACTTAATTGAAGAAAGTTTTCTTCATTGAATTGATTCTCCCCAAAATGTCCTGTTATCAGCGCTGACTTGAAGAAATCTGGTGTGTTTACAGTCAGTGGTGTGTAAACTGACCCAGTTAACGTGTTTACACGTCATGTTTTCATCATGTTTTCCTTCCATATGTTCCTCTCCATGCTGGCTGTGTTTATACATTAACTAGGACAGACAAATGATAACCGTCCAAACTGGAGGAGTGTCAGGACTCTATAAAATGTCACTTAAATGTCTCACTGAGCTGTGACTGAAGGCTTCTTCTGAACCAAACCAGATTATAATCCATCATGTTTTCCTTCCATATGTTCCTCTCCATGCTGGCTGTGACTCTGCTGACTGTAACTGCAGAGTCTTCATCTGATGGTGAGTCATTCTGGAAAGGGGGGCTGTAAACTACTGTGCTGCTCCTTTCTGTGATGTTTCTGTTTGTAGAAAACACAGTTTAAACGCACAATATGTAATTTCGGCCGCAACGTGTCGCTCAATCAAAACAATAACAAAAGACAAAAGAGTGTGATGATGGTGCGAAGTAGCAAGTGATCATGGGAGTTGTTGTCTTCATTGTTAAACAACCAGCTTCTTCGGGTTAGGATTACTCCAGTATGTCACCTGTTTTAACCACCAGTGGTTTGGAGTACTGGTGTCCTGGAACTACTGGCAGCTACGAGCATGGTTTAGGTGTGACAACAGCGAGAAGTGATAGACGATGATAGACAGATGGTTCATCCTATCACCTGCCAAGTATTTTTTTAAAGTGCCTACCCTTTCCAAACAATTTCTGAGGACGACTTCTCAGATGGTTCTGTGTAACAAACCATATGGCACGTCAGGGAAGTGGGCTTTGGTTTGGGGTCACATTTAATCTAATATAACTAAAATGGAAGGAGCCTCTATCTATTTTGTCTGTCTGTATGTATGTCTGTCCTTCAATTTTCTTAACAACCGTTCATCCAATTGACTTCACTCTTGGCGGGTGTATTGCTGAGGACCAAAGGAAGCGCAGCGTCGAGTGTGAAGTTGTTGGATGAGCAGTACTCAAGAAAGCTGCAAGCAGCGCTACCCGAGGCCCAACAGTCGGACTGTTCCACACAGGCACATTTTGAAGGGGCACTGCACTAGTAAACCATGAATTTGAATGTACATGTGGGGCGGGATATGTGTATGTGCTGGAAGCATTAGCATTTTGTGCTAGTGATTAGCATTAGTGATTAGCATATGTATTATATGATCGTTATATGATCATGTTGGGAAATGAATTAAAATGTAATAGCATGGATTGATTGCAACTACTAATACAAAGTGTCACAAAATTATCAAATTATATATTATGGGACCATAATGTATGATAATTTGACATTATTGATTGTACATTGTACAGAGGGCAAAATTTATCATATAAATATGATAATTATTGTACATCTGGCAATGGTGGGAAGTTGAACTTTTCTCTAGAAATAAAGAGTTTTTGCTGCCTGCTCTGATACACATATTTAAAATCCACCTTATTGGGACACATTTTGTTCTTTGATTTCTCCCCCAAATGTCCCACTATCACCACCGCCGATGTGATGAAATCTAGTGTGTTTACAGTCAGCGGAAATAACAAACGCAGCCTGCACTGGTTTGACTCTGCTGCTGCAGTCCTTCAGCAGGGGTAAAACATTTAGGCTCTTTTTAGATAGTTTTATTTTTGAAAAGTATGGTTTATAATGGCTACAGTGCTGCTACACTCTCATTTGTAAAAGGGACAGTTTAGAGTCATGTGACTGATCTGCTCCTCTGACAGGCATCCCACTCTCAGGGTCGGAGCTGAGGAGACTCTTGAGCTCTCCAGTTTTTGAGGCTGAGTTGATGATACGTCCACTGCAATCCGAAAACCCATTTTTGAGAGCACTAGGCCACTCTGGAGTCCGGTCAGTCCACGCAAACACACTTAACTAATGTGTCATGAACATTATGAGTCTGACAACCAACTGATATAGAAATTAGAATAAAACACTTGCTGTTTTTTCCCAGAGTGACGCTGGCTGACGGAAGTCAGTGGCTCATCCACAAAGGAAGAGATTTCGGCGTCACCTCTCAGACAGTGGTGACCGACACTCGACACATGAGCTCAAAGTGGAGGGTAAGAGCCAGAAATCAGACAGTTTGAAGGACATGTTCACATTTTCTGTCTTAAAACAACAGTCAGGAGCCCAAATGAACAGTGAAACATGTTTTTCTTTCTTTAATCATTCCTCCTGTTCATACTGACCATTAGAAGATCCCTTCATAATGACCTTACAATGTAAGTGATGGGGGACAAAATCCACAGTCCTCCCTCTGTGCAAAAATGTATTTAAAAGTTTATCTGAAGCTTATATGAAGCTTCAGCTTCCAAATGAATCAATTCAAGTAGATATCTTTCAACGTTACAGTCTTTTTAGTGCCAAAGTCCCTCTTTTTGTTACTATACTTCCACCTGCAGCTCAACAGGGAAACACTGTCCGAGGAAACACAAAGAGGGAATTTGATGCTAAAAAGACTGTAAATGTGTCAGATATCCACTTGATATGACTAACTCAGACTGCTGAAGCCTGTGTGGACACACTGTGGATTTTGGCCTCCATCACTTACGTTGAAAGCACCTTTGAAGGGGATTTTTTAATACACACTGAACCCTCCTTTAAGTGTTTTCAAGTCAAACACTTCTAACAAATGGTCATAAGAAAGTGTGTTTGTTTATTTGTTTTATTTATTTGCATGATATCAAAATAGAAGATAAAATATAAAAAAATTATAGCAGGCTAAAACATCCAATCAGGAAACACAATCAGGAAATATTGTGTAGGTGGAGCCAAAAATGCCAAAAGGTTTATCATGTTTCTCTTGTAGAACAGAATCAAATCAGTAATTCTGCGACATATATTTTAAAACTTTTGGCAATAAATTTACAAAAAGGCTTGGAATTCAATTACTCAACAATTGGCTACAACAATTAGTCAATCAACAGAAAATTAACCAGCAACTATTTTGATGAACAAATGATAATTTTAGTCATTTTTAAAGTAACAGTCATAATGAAACATGTTGTGGTCTATATGTTTATCTGACAGCATTCAGTTCAGACTTGTGTTGATTTCAAAGTGTTACAGAAATGTTTCAGATTGTCCGTTAACTGTCCGTTGATTTCCCATAGCCCAAGATAATGTATTTTCAACAAAGAAAAAATATTTTGTCAGTTGTGAAAAATCCAGTAGGAAGCAGTTTATATGTGTTTGTCCTTGGATGGGATACACATGTAGAGAAAATGGATTGAAAACAAAATTCCCTATACAGTCACAGACTGTGTTTTTAATGCCCCTCTCTTTGTTTCCTCTCTGCAGAAGTACGTAGGCAAAAATTTTTACGGGAGCAAGACGGTTTCTGACTTTGTGAGGACTGGAGGAGAAACCTACAATCTTCTGTTCAACTGTCATGTAGCTTCAGCCTACATGATGCTTCAGTAGACATAAACGCCTCTGTTTCCTGAAGTTACAGCTGGTTTCCTCTCTGCTGAATAAAAGCTGAAACCTTACAGACTGTTGTGTGGGCTTTATTCCACCAGAGGGCTTCAGAGTCAAAGAAACACACATGAGGAGGATTATTTACTGTATTTATTTACAATTGTGCAATTATTTTACTGATTCTTTGTGTTTGGACAGGAGGAAGGCTTCAAGTCTTTCAGGAAGTCTTACAATAAAATCAAACTCACCCAGTGACATCGACTATCTAAATCGAAAGTAGTGTAAACATTTTAAAGTCCTCCGCTACTTCCTCTTGTCCCTTCAGTTGGAGAGTTTCTTTAAGACCCTTCAGGTGAGGTAGCTACCTGTAAGGCCACCGGGGACTGTTGCTACCTTCGACATACATCAACATTTTTCTGTCTTGCCAGATATGTTAATTAATATTTTCTCATTATGTTGAGAAAATGTGATTACGGCAACATTAAGTTTCCTTCAAGTCATATTTACTGTTGCAGTTTAATAAATTGTTAATGTAATTTATAGGAGACAATAATTTTAAGGACTTTAATGAGATAATTTGACTTTTTTGAGGAAAAATCATTAGACACAAATTATTATTCCAAGCAGAGTATTTTTTTCACATATCTTACAATATGTCAGGTGATAGTTCAGAACAAAGCTGCTCATTATGCTGTTTGTTGTTCTTATAGGACACATATTACAAATTACAAATGTCATTTATTGAATAAGGATTTGTTCACACTATCTTAGTGTGTCCAGGTAGGTTTTTAAATAGGACATGTTTTGCAAATTTGCTGGAGCGTGGGTCCAATTATGCTATTAATCAAATAAGATTAATGCCAAACATTTTCTTGAAAGAATTTTTAACAAATTTAAATGCAAATAAAATTAATGTCCATAATACTTTCATTCTTTTATTTTTCATACTAATGTTAGATTAATATTTCACAGCAATAAATAAAGACAATAAAACAGCCTCACATTCAACCAGAGGAGGCAAAAAGATAAATAAATGTACCATGAAAATACAATAAGAAAGTCAAACATTACATATGTCGTTCATCAATATTTTTAATACACCTGCTACCATTCTGTTAATGCCACAGTATATTTATATCTGATACTAATCTCTTGTACTTGCTTTTTGAATTTTTTTCATTTCAAAAATGTAAGTACAGATAATTAGTATATTTTTTTATTAAGGTTTTCTGTATTCTGCAGACACAATATATAACAAATTTGGCATTTCATTTAACCGATATTTCATTCGGATTCATCTCCAGTGACACTTCCTGCAGCAACATGATGAACTTCAGGTCTGATTGAAGAGGAAATTCATTGTTTGCAGATTCTGGCGAAACGCCCACAGCAGAGACATGATGAGGAGGAGGATCAGGGGGGAGGCAGTGGTGGCGGTGTCCCCCCTCTAATATCCAAATTGTGGCAACGTGGGGAATTTCAGGAATTACCTAATCCAGCCAAACATGAGCTTTGACCAGATCAAATTTGCCTGCTTCAGGCTGCAGTTTAAACTGTAAACTGGTCAAACAGAGGTTAACATAGAATAAAGCTCTTCAGTTGCTGCCATGTTGTGCAAATGAAGAAAACACAAGATTTACATTTTCGTTTTATGATGTACTGTAGAACTGAACATGCTAATGCTAGTCAGTCACAATACTCTCAAAGCAACTAGTTTGCCAACTAGTTATCTGTTAGTTATGGAGCAATGTTTGAGTTGGTCCTCGTTTTGTTTATATCTCTTACCTGCACAAGAATCCACATGTACACAGCAGGTGACATTGAACACACTTGCTGAGCATTTCACGTTATTCCACTGATCTACTGCAATGCAATGCAATGTAATGCAAAAAGACATGCAGCAATATCAGCAAAAGCAAGGAAGAAGCAGAATGCAAGCTAGTAAACATGGATGTAAACAATGCAGAATTTGAAATATTAAAAAATCTGCTTTAAAAATATTTCATTTTTTAAGGAAATGCATAAAATGTGTTTGTTAAGACCTCAAGGATTGACACAATGAGTTTAGGTGAGAAACGCTGGATGCAAAAATTAACAGAGGGCTCATTTAAACCTTCAATAACTGATGTTTTGTTCAATAGTTTTCATCAGAAACATGTAGTAAACAACATATCATCAGCTTTTAAGTTGACATGTTGAACTTGTTAGCAAACAGTTGCTTATTTCCACATCCAGCAGTTACAGAGCAACATTATCATTCATTTGGAGTCGTGTTTCTGTACACCTGGTGAATGTAAGTCCAATATTTACTCTCTTTTGGCTCTGTTTTTGCTCTCTACCAACTCCTGAGGGAAATATCTGGCTCTTTAGCCGCTAAATGCTCCACTATGTTCACCAGCTAGTCTACAGCTAACTGTGTCTGTTTGCCATTTGGAGCTGAGCAGGTAGTGTACAGTGGCTTTTTACAGCTTTTTCTCTGAAAACAACGCTATGAGAGCGCTGAGAGTGAACCAAAACAGTAAAGTTGCAGCCGGACAGATAAACAATGAGCTGAAACTCACTATAAAGCTCCATAAAGCCGAGAGGAGCTGCAGAGTCTCTGATAATTCTCTGTAGGTTCATCACTATGAGCCACGACCAACATATTACACACTGACAGATCGGACTGTGGAGTGATGAAAATATTGATAATAGCTGCTTTAAGTAAAAGAAAACTCTGGTTCTCCATTCATTCAAGGGTTAGCACTGTTTGGCCAACGGCACAAATTCACAAGTTCACCAGAATTGAACTTGACACCACAGAGGATAAAGGAGGATAAAGATAATGTTTTTTTTTTTTAATTTTGCACAAGATATCAGATCCATCTTGTTCGCAGAAATTATCTTGTGCACACAAGATTAAAAAAAAAAACTTTCAGGACTTTCGGGGCTCGGCACTACATAAACAATTTGCATGGATTCACTTTGCCCCCAGGAGTAAATCCACTGATCGCTGCCATTCCACTGAAGTGAATTAATTTTGGAGACAACAAATGCGTCTTCTTGTGAAGTGTGTTTACTATTGTGTTAAAATCACTGAAATGTTCATCTGAGACATACTAAATGTAGCATAACAATAGCACAAGTAACTAAAAACGGTTTTACCTGGCCAAGTCAGACTATAATTCAGTAAAACAAAACAGAAAAGCACTTATTTCAAAAGTTGGGACATGTATAAAAACTTGACTTTGTGGGGAGAAATTGGGGGTTTTCCTATTCACTTCAATAATCTGTTTTACTACAGCAGCATCTAGTGGACATGTGAGGAACTGCAGCTCAACACAACTCTGATTGGCCGACAGAACAACTTAATAACCCTTCTGAAAGAGTTGTGAAAATGCATTCTGGGAAATGTAGGAAAACACCACAAGAACGTAAAGAAGTCCTTTAAACCCAACTTTTGTGTAGAAATTTTAGATCTGCATGTTTTTCCTACCTGCTCTGATACTTTTTTTTTTTTTAAACTTTGTGGAATTGATTCTCCCCAAAATGTCCCGTTATCAGCGCTGACGTGAAGAAATCTGGTGTGTTTACAGTCAGTGGTGTGTAAATAACAGATGCAGCCTGCCAGGTGACAAACACACATTAAATAGGACAGACAAATGATAACCCTCCAAACAGGGAGGAGTGTCAGGACTCTATAAAATATCACCTAAATGTCTCGCTGAGCTGTGACTGAAGGCTTATTTTGAACCAAACCAGATTATAATCCATCATGTTTTCCTTCCATATGTTCCTCTACATGCTGGCTGTGACTCTGCTGACTGTTACTGCAGAGTCTTCATCTGGTGGTGAGTCATTCTGGAAAGGGGGGCTGTAAACTATTGTGTTGCTGTTGGATCCTCTCTGTGATGTTTCTGTTTGTAGAAAAACACAGTTTAAGTGAATCTGACTGAGCTGCTCCTTTGGCAGGAGGAGGCCGCCGCACCTACAACTATGACCTGTCTGGGTCAGACCTGACGAGACTCTATAACTCTCCAGTGTACCATGCTGAGAAGATGGAGAGGCCGGCGAAGGGAAGTTCGGGACCAATCAGCTACTCTGGAGTCCGGTCAGTCTACTTAACTTTTTGAGGCACTTGGCCTTTGGATGAGCAAATTTACCTTTAACATGTCCAGGCACAAAAGTCACTTGTCCAGGTAAAAATAACAAAGTGGATATATTTAACTTTCACCTCAAGAATCATTTTCATATTCATTCAGATTGTATATAACAATAGAGGCTGTGCAGAGCGATACCAGTGAATGTTCAGATAAGCCTACATCAATGTGCAAACTAATAAAATGTTGCTAATAAATCAGCAGTTATTAAAATGTGTAAACTGTCTTGTTAAGGCAGACAAGCAATCATCATCACATTTATTCACTTTACATGGAGCTTAAGTTAATACTGAATTATGTTAAATGTTTGTCAAATGATCTTTTAGAAGGAGCAGATGTTTACCAGTAATCTCGGCTCTGTTAAATTGAAAAATATGTTAATGGCGGTTTTCCTCCGACAGCAGGAAACAGCTGAAGACTTTATCTGATGATATATTACTACATTTAACCAATAAAAATGTTTACTGTTACACATCGATTCAATGCAGGATGTTTACTTTAAGTTATTTAACAAAACATTTTAAAACCACAAAAATAATCAAAATATTTTTTCAATCAGTTGTTAGTAAGCATGTGACTGTAGGCCAAACTACAGAGTAAAAACTGGCATGTTTGTGTTCCTGCCTCATCGCCAGTCATCTAAATTGTAAATGAATTTATCAAACAGACTTTTCACAATTCTTTCAGTTCTTCTGATAAATTCAGTGTCATGTTTGACAAAGCAGAACTCTGATTTAATAAAATCACGTTATAAAAATTGCGTGGATATTCTGACGATGAATGTCAAACAGTAGCATTACACATATTGCTGTAGAGCAGAAGAGCTGTTAAAGTTAAATATCAGTTGAAATGAAACATTTTTCTTTAGGGGTCATACAAAGTCATACACTATATGTTAATAGAGCCTGGAAAGCAGTAAGGACAGTAGTCACTGAACTCCAACTCCAGCGTGTATATTCGGACTATGGATTATGGGCTTTTGGTCCAGTGGGACATTTTTCAAACTATTGAGGTTTTGGAATAATGGGCCGTCGGATCAGTGGACAGTCCCTGTGAATTACACAGCTGTTAATGCTAACTAGCTAACGTCACTTGTCACGGGGTTGCTCCCAGCAGACGCCACAGAACATTACACCTTCCTTGTAATGCACTCAGTCAAATTCATTTCTCCAGTAATAAACTGGTGGTGTAACAGTGCGTGTATTTGTCCTTCACGGTACAGACATCACAGTTTGGTGCATGCAAAATATGCGTGAAGAATATGCTCTGTGACCCAAACAATTACTTTCGAAATAATAATATTAATTCTAGTCTGCAAGTTTCACCTGGAACATTTTGGCAGCCCACCAAACATTTATAGCAATTATACCATTATTAATCCTAATTGGACTAATGTGTAATTAAAACAAAACACCTTTAAACATCTTCAAACTGTTTTTTGTTTCCCAGAGTGACACTGGAAGATGGTTCTCTGTGGCTCATCCATAAAGGAGGTAGAGTTGGGAAAGACTCTCGGACAGTTGTGACTGATGCTCGACACATGAGTTCAGCCTGGCAGGTAAACTCGTAAAATCCCTGTAAAACCACAAGAAAGTACAATATTTCCCTCTGAAATGTAACAGAGAGGAAGTATTAACTAACATACAATGGAAATACTCAAGTAAAGTACCCCAATGCTTATTTTGCAGGATAAAAAATCATTAATTTTGGATTTAGACTGGAGGTGTTTGTTTTAATCTTCCGCCACTCTTTGTGTTTTCTCTCTGCAGTCCATCAGTACCAGAGAATTTGAGGGTACAAAGACTGTTGCAGACTTTGTGAGCGCCGGCGACTCTGGCTACGACATCTTCTGGGATAACTGGGATGTTGTCAAATGATTGATCAGTAAACATAAACTTTTTGTTTTCTGAAAGGTTGAAGTTACAGTTAGTTTCTTCTCCAATGAACTGGACAATAAAGGTGAAACCTCACATGGTGTCGTACTTTTCATTCCACTGGAGGGCTCCGGACTCCGATACAGACATGAAGAAAACAAATTACTGTATTTAAAGGGAAAATCCTCCTGATATTTATCGAATTTCTCAAACTCTAAGGACCAACTGAGTGTGATCAAAAAGACACATTTAACAAGTGACTTTCTCCTACTTACAGCCAAGTGTAAAGGTACAGCCAATCGCAGATAAGGATTGACCTCTCATTTGCCATACTGTATATTCTTAAATGAACATGTGAAATTTAATATATTGATTATGTATAAATATATCAGTGTGGATGAAATAACAGGAAATTGTGTGAAATAGAAACTAAATTGCCATTCTGCTGTTGGTAGATGAGGCACATCAAGAGAAATCAGATAATCACGAAAAGTTTGTTCCACACTGACACGTGCAGATCAATGAAGATGATCAGAAAGTGATTGATAATCAAATCTGTGCAGATTTATTCTTTTTGTTTGATAATCTCTATTACTGCATAAAGATGTGGAGGTATACCTTTTTTACCACAATAAAACATTCCAACCTTTTTTCATCCCCATCATTACTGTGATTATTGTTGTTTTCAGTGAACACTGTGATTTTATTTTGCCACAAGGAAAACGCTTCTACTGGTCACACAGACACAGAAGAACCAGAGAACCAGAGAACCAAAGAAGCAGGGTCCTACTACTCTGGACATGACTTTCTATATTAGCATCAGTTGTAAACCCACTGAAGTGCTGCTAAGTTACAGGTGTTTAGTTGTAAAGTTCAGTGAGAGTCTAAACTCTCTGCGTCAAGATCACGCAGATCATGTTCTTCCTCACTGTCATCTTCAGCTCTGCTGCTGTTTGTTGGTAATTTGCGGCGCAACAGTTCAACAAGCCCACAGTTCGGTTTGTATTGTGGTTTTTGGGTCATGGTTTTGGTTTTTGTTTTTGTTTGGAAGAAAAACATTACCATTTATTGTGTATATGAAATTAACAAATGTTAAACATAAAGACATGTCAAGCAATGCTTACAGATGGTCTCTTTTTTATTGAGGACCTTTGTTCCTTCGCTATTAAGTCAACGCTCAATCCAAATGTTCCTTAACAGTTGACTTAAAAGATAATGGTGCATCTTCAAACTTACATTTTCTCCTCTACGTGCCATCTCCTCTCCTCACTGTATTCTTGCCCTTAGCAGGAAACACTTATATTTGTTTGTCTGTGGATGGGATACACAGGTAGAGACGGTGGATTAAAAACAAAATGTTTGACCACACAAAGTTCTATATACAGTCACCTGTATAGACTAAAGCACAGACTTGATGTGTTTTTAATCCTCCTCTCTTTGTGTTTCCTCTCTGCAGAAGATTATAGCCAGAGATTTTAATGGGTGAAAGAAGGTTTCTGACTTTGTGAAGACTGGAGGAGAAACCTACAATCTTCTGTTCAACTGTCACATAGTTTCAGGCTTCATGTTGCTTCAATAAACATCAACGCTGTTTCCTGAAGTTACAGCTGGTTTCCTCTCTGCTGAATAAAAGCTGAAACCTCACAGAGCGTCATGTTGGTTTTATTCCACCAGAGGACTCTAGAGTCAAAGAAACACATGAGGAGGATTATTTACTGTATACATTTACAATTGTGCAATTATTTTACTGATTCTTGGTGTTTAAACAGGAGGAAGATTTCAAGTCTTTCAGGAAGTCTTACAATCAAATCAAACGCACAAAAGGCATCAGCTGTCTCAATGTAAAGTTGTGTAAACATTTAAAGTACTCCACTTCTTAAAAAGGTGTGTTTCTTCTTGTTTGTTCCCTCAGTTAGAGAGTTTCTTTAAGGCCCTTCAGGTGAGGTAGCTACTTGTAAGACCACCAGCGGCTGCTGCTACCTTCAACATACATCAACAGAAATATTAACTCTAACACAGACCTTCACTATCAACATTTTTCTGACTCACCAGATATATTAATTAACATTTTTTCATTATGTTGAGAGAAAATGTGATTCAGGCAACATTCATATTCAACTTCAAGTCATATTTACTGTTGCATTTTAATAGTATATTAATGTAATTTATAGGAGACAATAATTTTAAGGATTTTAATGAGATAATTTGACTTACTTGTGGAAAAACCATATCAGACACTAATTATTATTCCAAGCAGAGTATTTTTTTCACATATTTTACAACATGTCTGTTGCGTATTATGTAGTTTGTTGTTCTTATAGGACACATATTACAAATTACAAATATAACTCATTAAATAAGGATTTGTGCACAGTATCTTAGTGTGTCCAGGTAGGTTTTTATGTAGGACATGTTTTGCAAATTTGTTGGAATGTAGGTGCAATTATGTTATTAATGAAATAAGATTAATGACATACATTTTCTTGACGGAAAATTCAATGTTAAATTCAAGTTGAGTGTCTCATTTTCTATTTAAAGCACCAAAAAGTTTGACTAAAGGTTCAGTCCCAAAACACAATCAAAACCTGGAACTGTGTTGTTCCAGGTAATCAGTTTTTGTTGGAAAAAAACATGTTGGGCACAAACTATTATTTGTATTGGCAAATTATTTCTGTGTCTTTAAACACGTCTTGAGGGGAGCTTTTTAAAATTGATCCTTTTCTAATATTAAGCATCAGACAAACCTCTCCTCATGATCTACATCTGATCATTTATGACCATTATTAACATATTTTCTGTCTCATCTGTGTTTCTAACTGACAGTATTTGCAGGATGTTCGCCCAGTAACCTGCCAGAGATCATTAACTCCACTTTCTCCTTCTTTGCTCTCATTTCTTCTGTTCGTTCTTGTCGGCTTTTCACCCTTTTTTCTGTTGTGGCGTTAATCTGCATTCACCTCCCATCAGGAATGTTTGTGCACAAGAACAGACGGCCAGTTGAAGGTGTGTAATCAGTTGTGATGACACGCTGCCAGAGATTATGTCACCGCGCTGCCATGTTTCAATGCAAAGATTACGCAATTCACACGAGTTCACTGTATGTGAGCAGAACTCAGTGTTTCTCCACGTGATGTGAATCCTGATCTTTACTGACTGGTTTAGCTGTCAGAGGCTGCGAAAAGTCAATTAAACTGTTGTTAATTTAATTACAGGAATTCAGAGTTTTCTTCGTACATATCCACAAAGGATCAAATATATTTAATAATGAGTGTTAAACCTTTTTCACTCTTCCTTCTCTCGTGTATTAGAGGCCTGTATAACATCTGTATCATGTTATTCCAGCTTCTCCTTGAAGTTTACAGAGTAAATATTCAAACTAAAGGATACACTTGTACATAAAGATTGTGGATGTCTTGTGCATCATTTTAAACTAAACCTTTAAACCCAGCAGGACTGTCATTCAGTTTGTGTGTAAAATCTTTCTTAAATTATGTATTATATATATTAATGGTGATTTACAAAATTAGGTTGCACCATTAAAACTTAAGAAATCTAGTGAACACTTTCTATCTGCAGACCTGGAGATGTGTTTTAGATTTGGTATTCATGCCGTTTACAGCTTAGCAACAGTTCCACCTGCAGTTAGTAGCTGTAAATATTTAGTAAAAACTAATCTTTTCGTTCCTTAGTAACACTGACTTTATAACCAGGTGAAGTTTGGACTTATGAACAGCTGCTGTAACTGAATCCTGAAGTCAGAACCACAGACACAAACTGTAATTACACTTTTATGATTTACTTTTCCTACTTCTACCTTAGTACAACCTGCAACAGTTGTTTTTTTAATCTGAATTATATGAGGTACTTTATCTGTCACATTTCAATCTGTTTAATGTTCTGGAAGTTGCTGCAGTATATTAATGCTGGATATTCATCTTTAGTCATGCTAGTAGCACGGCTCTATGTATGGTGATGTTGGTCAGTCGGTCGCTTCACCACTTTGACTGAAATATCTCAACATCTGCTTGATGGGTTGATGTGAAATTTTGTACAAACATTCATGTTCCTCAGAGGATGAATCCTGCTGATTCTGGTGATACTCTGACTTTTCCTGTAGCGCCACCATGAGGTTAATTTTTTTTCTTCTTTATTTAAATATCTCAACAATTATTGGATGGATGGCTGTGAAATTCAATTCAGAGGATGAATTACAGTAACTTTGATCTCCTAACTTTTCCTCAAACACTACATGTTAAACATTATTCCTGCTAAACATCAACATGCTAACATTATCATTGTGAGCATGTTAGCATGTAGCTCAAATACAGGCTCACATCCTTATGATGTGAAATATATTCTGCTGAATAATATCTACCATCTCTGAAAAATACACGACAGATGAAAATAAAATTAAATAATAAATTAATATTTCACAGCAATAAATAAAACAATAAAACAGCCTCACATTCAACCAGAGGAGGCAAAAAGATAAGTAAATGTACCATGAAAATACAATAAGAAAGTCAAACATTACATATGTCATTCATCAATATTTTCAATACACCTGCTACCGTTCTGTTAATGTCACTGCATTTTTTTTTTTACCTTCCTCGGTATATTTATATCTGATACTAATCTCTTGTACTTGCTTTTTGGATTTTTTTCATTTCAAAAATGTAAGTACAGATAATTAGTATACTTTTTCATTAAGGTTTCCTGTATTCTGCAAACACAATATATACAAAAGTGGGCATGTCATTACACATTTATTTCCAGTGACACTTCCTGCAGCAACATTATGAACGTCAGTTTTACAGAGCAGTTGAGGTCTGATTGAAGAGGAAATTCATTGTTCTGATTCTGGCGAAACGCCCACAGCAGAGACGTGATGAGGAGGAGGATGTGGTGGGGAGGTGGTGGTGGTGGTGTCCGCCCTCTGAAGACCACATCCCATAATGAGTGAGGTCAGGCTCCTGCGTCAGGTCTTTGTGAATGAAACACTGTGACGCCTCACTGAGTTTCTGCACGGTCGGTCAGCAGCAACGCAGAAACTGTGGGGTCAGAGCGGACGAGGATTGTAAAACACAGTTTACATGTGCCACCATCTAGCTACTCCACCAGAGTTATACTGATGGAATTCACATCTTCTTTTGAGTTTAAAACTAATATAAATGTATACTAGAAATAATTCAGAGTAAACCTGCTTCTGTGTTGTTTGGAATAATTTGTATATTAGGTAGAGGCTGGAAAAAGATTTGTTTTTGTTTCAAATAAGGTGCGACAGATGTCATCATGTTATATCAGCGATTGTAAAATATAAGTTAAATATTGACCCTCTTTGTTCCTCCTGTCACCACACAGATGATACAATAACTCCTCTTTTTTTGGACTGAACCTTTAGTCAAACTTTTTGGTGTGACGGTAATAATTTTTTATAGAGAATATTAGACACAAAATTCAAATTTAAAATTGAATCTATTTTATTTGGTGCTTTGCTTTGTTTTTGAAATGTCTATCAAGAAAATGTTGAATGTCATTAATCTTATTTCTTTATTAGCAAAATTGCACATATACCACAGCAAATGTGCAAAACATGTCCTGCCCAGACATACTGAAATAGTGCACAAGCTTAATGTGATGAAGTCTATTTGTAATTTATAACATGTTCTATAAGAACAGCACCAACTGTCTCCAGACATTTTGTAAGATTTGTGAAAAAAATACTCTGCTTGGAATAATAATTTGTGTCTAATTAGTTTTTTCCACAAAAAAGTCCAATTATCTCATTAAAATCCTTAAAATCCTTGTTGAAAACTCTAGAATCTCTGAATCTGTAAATATTGTTGATTTCTAAAGTTTTCCTGCTGGAGACCAGATGTCTCCTCAGTGTTTGTGCACTGGAGGCTTCAAGTTTCCACATCACACTTGTTTAAGTTGCATACTGAACCACGATTGGCTCCAAACTAGTTGTGATGTCATAGATCCTGCAGGTACATCCAGGTGTTAAACTGAAATTTAAGGTGAGCACAGAGAAAATGTGAAAACAAACTCTGCACAACATCCAAGTGGAGAGAGACTTTAATCTGAGTGTTGGATGCATTCGACCAAACTATGGAACAGCAGTCAAGATGTGATGAGAGTAATGACACAATTACCTGTTGCCTCACATTTAATGGGAATCTGGAGCCTCTCCTGTGATGTATTATCATTTGTGCTCCACCTCAAACTTACAATGCCTTGTTCTGTTGTAGGAATGGTTACATTTTATAATTTCTTTTTTAAAGATCAGCTTCTATAAAGTATCTTGGTTATGTGTTGGACATGTAAACACCTGATGCAAGTTTCTGATCGTTCTCTGTTGGTGCAGAAATGAGGCTTAGATGTATATATATATATATCTGCTGCAGTCTTGTTAAGGAGATAAATTCTACAACAGCCAGCTGCGTTGGCTAACGGAGGGAGCTATCTACTGCTGCTACTCTGCCTTACAGTGGAGAGAATTGAAGATGAATTCTGGAAACTATCATTGGACCAACACGATGTCAATATTGCATTCTGGTTGTTGATTGGTTAGGGAGGCCATCCTCCCTTGGAGCATCATTTTACGTGTCTCTTCCAAAGAAGAGAGAAAAAATATGTTGTAAATAATACTGAGATTTGGTTAATTTCAACCAAATATTCTTTTTTATATTTTGATCTCCCTCTTGCCTCCCAAAAAATAGAGGATCAACCTCCTCTGCCTCTTTGGACCAGCCTCCACATTCTCCTGTCAGTTGGAGAGGAGAATGTTAAAGTACTCTTTGTCTGAAATCTCCTCATAAATCCCATGACTTTGGCCAAATCTTACATTAAAAATAATATTTTTTGTAGGAAATTTTGTTGCAAATCAATTGATACAGTTTTGAAAGTGGTCAGACTTATAGTTTAGACATCAGAAACCTCTGTTTGACACAAAGGTCATAGCTCCCCATAGCTTTACATTGTAAGGGTACTGTAGCACTGCAAATTTCGGGGCTCATAAAATCCAAACCGTTCAAGTTATTACAAAGTTTTTAACAACTTTTTTTCAGCACAGTGTCATAAGTCATGTATCAAAGTTTGAAGTCGATGCCATTAACACCCTCGAAGGAGATAGCGTTTGTTTGGAGGCCAAAATTGAGGCAAAGTCTTATTTTGAAAGGCTAATTGCGGACTTCTTTTTGGATTTAGGTCAGGGGTGTCAGCGTATGATTTGTAGGTTTTGATGAGACAAATAATTGAGTTTTTCTCTCTACGACATTCCTACGGGCCGTGGCGGCCATTTTAGTTAAATAGGTGGCGCTAGAGAGCACATTTTAGCACTGGGGGTTAATTTTTACATTTTATCAAATTTTTCACCAGACCTGATGTGCGTGCCAAAGTCGGTGTGTTTTTGAGCATGTTTATCAGGTCAAATTTAGGTCTGATGTCCCACAATATTAAAGAAATAAACACACGAAATACAGGTGGATTTATTGATTGGTTCCTTCCAATCAGTGCTCAGGCCCTAATAACAAAAGAAAGAAAGAAAGAAAGAAAGAAAGAAAGAAACAAACAAACAAACAAACAAACACACTGTTTTACAGTCGTCCTCTGTCTTTTGGGCTCGGTCCCTAATAATATATCAGTCAGAGGGATCAAAGCACTACTTTTACTGCAGTGCTTTAACTACATCAAGCTCATAATACTTATGTACTTTTACTGTAGTAGGATTTTTCATGGCAGGACTTTTACTTGTAATGGAGTATTTTTACATTGTTGTATTAGTACTTTTACTTAAGTAAAAGATCTGAATACTTCTTTCATCACTGCACATTTAAACCAAAACCAGAAAACAAAAAAAGGAAATTCTACATCCTTATTATCATATATAAAATAATAACATTATGTGGACTATAAAGACAGATGTATTTAGAACAAAAACACATTTCTTACCAAGAAGCACTTTAGCACCAACACTTTAATATCCTAAATGTAAAGGTGTAATGAAAACAAAAACAAGATTTTTAATCCTATTTCCACGTTTATTTGTATACAAATACAAATAATTTCTCTGCCTCAACAAATACAAATAAAAAAACAAATACAAATACAAATATTGGGCTCTGTGCACATCCCTATATACACACACACACTGTAAAAGGTCATCGTCCATCATGCTGAGACTCAGTCCAATGGTTCCCCAAGAATAGTACAGGCCAGGCCAACAACAACTCCTGCCAGGCTAAAAAAATATTTTTTAATGCCAAAAATAATGCCAAATATCCATTCATTCAGAAATCAATAGCATCTCAGAGCCTCTGAGCAGTGCTGTTCCAAATTGTGAGTCAACCTCCGTGTTGTTGCCTATGAAACTCTTGGTAGCGTAGCTCCTTTTAAGGAATATGGCAGTGCGTAAAACGTGGCGAGTGGCAGAAAAGTGACGGTGAATGCAAGCGCAGCAGAGGAAAAGGTTAACAGTAAGTTGTCAGTCTGGCAGTAAATGTACAGTATAGAATACAGTGAGTCAGTCAATAAATGTTGCAGCTTGTCAAGACCAAGAAAAGTCACGTCAACAGAGAAATAGAAAACGGAGAAATGTGTGGCTGCTGAGTCACTGGCAACCTCTTACCAGAAACAGAACCACCTGTGAAGTTCGTCAGTTCAGAGTGACTGAAGCCACGTCTCTTTCAAATCCTGTTTTCTTTATCGCTCTTCCTCTTGGCGTAAACTCCCCCTCCTTCTTCTTCTTCCCTTTTTCTCGCCTCAGTGGTTCAGGATCAGGGGTGGAAGTCTTCGTCCTCTAGAGTGAAACAGCCGCGGTGTTTTCCCTCTCAGTGTTTTTGTGTCTTTGCTTCAGATAAGAGAAAACACCTGCTCCCTTTCAGTTTGTCTTCTCTCCTTCAGCTGGTGGTGCACAGAGTCTGGTAGCTTCTCTTCTTCTGTGATCGCAGCAGAGGTGTCTGAGTGTCCACGTCTCGAGATAAAACCGTCCTGCCGGCTCTGCGGAGAAGTCCACACGTCCATCCGTAAACCAGACAGTTGAGGAAACCCTGAGAGGCCGAGGTGAAAGCCTGAGGGCAGAAAACACGTCACAGCTGAGACAGGAAATAATAAAGCAGCAACACATTTCAGCACATTTTAAAGGATTGTTTCAGCTGTGCAGCACGGTGGTGGAAGAAGTATTCACATCCTTTATTTGTTTTCTTTAGTAAGTAAAAGTACCAATACAGCAATACAAAAATACTCCATTACAAGTAAAACTTAAGTACAGCACTTGTATGAATTTTATATTACTTTCCACCACTGGTTCTGCATGTTGTTACCAAACTTTTTTGTCTTGTGACCTTGTGACCTCTCATCATAAGTCAAATATGTCTCTGAGATGTGAGCAGTTCAATCAAAGAGTGCTGCTGCTTCTCAGTTTGATCATTTTAATAGATAATAGGGGTAAAAAAAAATATCTGAAAAATAATAGCAGTTTGTGTAGCTGAAGTACTTTTTCTTCCTTTCTTCTTTTTAAACTTGATAATCATCTTGTGACCCATCAGATTCACTCAGAAGAACTCAGCACTCAAAGTAGGATATTTGGCCTCTAAAAGCTGCATATATGTGAAACTTCAGTGTGATGCTTTTAGGGACCAAAATTCATACTTGTAACTTGTTTGTGTTTATTCACTGTGTGCAGCTTTGGTGCCAAGTTTAGTTAATGGCACAAAACTGAAATTTTATAGATTTGTTCAGACCACAGGACGAGTTATCACAGTTTTACTGACTGTGATAAACAACGAAAGGCTTTGAAATTCAGACACTTCCTCAGTCCTGCCGCACGCTGACCTGTGATATGTAGAGGACGACCCCGGCCTCGCCCTGAGCTGCGGAGGGCTTCACCAACCGCATGAACGCCAGACCAACCGCTGAGGAGACAACAGACACAGATTCACATTTAAGAAACTGACATAACTCCTGTCTCTGCTGTCCAGTAACCATAGTGATCTGTAAACAAGAGGACAAACCTGGACCCCAGCAGAGGACGAAAATCATCGGGTACAGGAGCATCCGCCGGTCAAACACACGGAAAGAGGCCCGCTGCTGGTTGCCTAGGTAACCATTTGATGTCACAACACGCCGGTAGATACGACGGGCTTTTCCCATGAGCACCTGGTGCAGGAGAGGAGATTTATTTATTTAGAAATTAAGCTGCGAGTGAAGTCACTGATCACTGTTTGGTTTGTAGCACCAAACTCCATAAATAAAAAAGCAAAAATAAGAGAGTTGTCGTTTTTACACGCCAAACTGTTTTTTTTTGTTTGGACAGTCAAAAAAATATTTTTTATAACAAAACTTAATTATGTAAATGTTCGGTCAGGAGAGGAAGGAAGTTAAAATCTGATACAAAGACTGAAAAACTCAAACAATAAGAAATAAAGGAGATAAGGAGTAAAACATTTTAAAACAGCAATACAATAGAATAACTGATTAAATAAAAATAAATAAAGGTCATAGAACACTCTAATCAAAATCTGATTGATCTAATAATTATTATATTATTATTTGAAGAAGCGTTACAGGAAGTCTTGTCACACTGCTCTCCTCATAAATCACAGGAGACATGTTTGATCTCCGATGAACATGTAAACTCAGACTGACTCGGCATGTAAAGACGTGGTCTAGTGTGATAACTCACAGGAAACTGCACATTTTTGCTTGTGATACTTGTGTCATGCTCAAATTAATCTGTAAAGCACCTTTCATTCCACACTTCAACGTCTTTACAGATAACTGACAAGCTAATAAGACAGAACAAACACAAACAGCAAAAAGAATTTGACACTAATGTGTAAAACTTTTATAAACTCACCATGATGCCGATGAGTGTGAGGGAGAAGGTGGTGAGGAAGATGGAGATGCAGTAGGTGTGCAGCAGGCTGCAGGCTCTGATTGGCTGCTGGTGCTCTGAGGTCAGGTACAGCGCTCCGGTGTGCATCAGCAGACACCTGATGGTACGGTGCACGATGAGGGACAAAACAAAAATGATCAAGTATTGTTTAAAGTCATTTTTAAACATTTTTGCCTTCATTTTGCTGTTGGAGCCTGCAGAGACTCACCTGTAGGGCTGACTGAAGTTGGTTTGGCATTGGCTGATGTTTCCTTGTATAAACACTGGTGTCATCAGCAGGACAGGAAACACACTGCAAACACACAGAGGACATTTAATCACTATTCCTCCTCAAAATGTTTAAATGTTTTTCAGACTGAACTCTGGTACAGAAGAGGATTAAATTTGTTTTTCTATTTTTAAACAGGAAAATAAAATTCACACTGCTTCCTTCAGAGTTACTAAACACGTTGATACGCACCCTGAAAGCAGCGCAGTGATTTTGCCGGCGGTGCTCACTCTGTTGGAAAACTGGGGAGGAAAACAGACAGGAAAAATATTCAGACATGAACAAAAGGAACCAATCAATAAAGTTTTCTAAGGAATCAGTTTGGTAACTGGTGGATGGACACAGACTCTAAATTCAATTCAATTCTTTCTTTGTATATTTGCAAACATAAACCTCCTTCAAATAATGTGTTCAAAATCAACCTGAGCTTCCAGAAAAACATTTTCTTGGTTGTACTGAGTGATGTTTTTATATTAATCTTATTATAAATATTAATACATTTAGAGTGTCTCTAAAACACTACTTTTCTTTGACAGTGTATATAACAAATACAAATAACGATGCTTGAAATTATCTTAAGCTTTGGGAAAGTTCACTGTAGCTAAGAACTGGTAAGAAATGTGTTTTTGTTAAAAGTAAATAGTCTTTATATTCCACATAATGTTATAATTTTGTATATGACAATGAGGAAATAAAATTTCCTTTTTGGCTTAAATGTGCTGCAGTAAAAGAAATACTCAGATCTTTTACTGCAGTAAAAGTACCAATACAGCAATGTAAAAATACTCCATTACAAGTAAGAAAAACAAAGTTCTGATACACAAATCTGTTTTCAGTTTTTGGACTTTTTCTCTAATCTTTAAATTTTTGCTGAAATATTGGATCATTTGAACATTTATTGAAATGAAAGCATATGAGAAGTTTAGAGGGAAAAATCACTATTTGGTGGAGCTGTTAACAACTCATAGACATGTGAAATGTGACCCCGACTACACACTGCTTTTTGTAAGATGTCAAAAGCCAAAAAGGTTAGAAACCACTGGTTTCATCTTTAACAATGTGTTGTATTTTAAAAGCTTGTTATATTATCCATTGTGTCAAAACTTCATCTGAAAAGTAACTAAAGCTGTCAAATAAATGTAGTGGAGTAGAAAGTGCAATATTTCCCTCTGAAATGTGGTGGAGTGTAAGTGTAAAGTAGCATCACATGGAAATACTCAAGTAAAGTACAAGTACCTAAAACTGTACTTAAATACATTACATGAGTAAATGTATTTAGCTACTTTCCACCACTGTAAATGTGTGGGTTTTATGTCTGATTTTGTGTGGTTTGTTCTTTGTATGTGTGTGGTTGTATTTAAAGTATTTAAAGTAAACTAAGAATGGATGCATGTTAGTTTGTACCTGTACAGGATATCCATCCATGCAGCTGTAGAACTTCTCCCTGATTCCTGTGTAGAGGTTCCACACGTAGTTGAGTGTGTAGAAGAAGGAGGTCATGTACAGAACCTGAAACAACAAAATCAGACAGCAGGTTTGTGAACATCGATCACTTTCACTGCACTTATTTCCTAAATGGGAACTCTCGTGTCACGTTTGCACTTTATGAGAAGAAACAAAAGGAGAGAACCATCAGCTGACCCGGAGGTCGGTGCTTCTGAACAATAAATGTAGGTCAGGATTGTTTTTCTGTCCCTCTTAACATCCAGTCTGAAGTTTGTCCTGGTTCTGCTGCTCTATTTCATCCTGGACTGACCCAGTTCAGATTGGTTCTGGACACCAGACAGTCGGGGTCACTTTAATTAGTGGATCTGTTTACTGTAGAATCATCTTCTGATGACTTTTAAAGGACCATTCTGGTGTTTTTGAGTGTTTAATTGATTAAATACAGCTCATATTTTGGGCAAAAATAAGTATAATGACTTCAACACTTGAGATTATCGTGGGCAAAAATAAACAAACAAATCTTCTGTACTATTTTGTGAAACACTTCATGCTGTAGCCAACCATGTCATATTTTAGAAGGATAATGAAGCTGAAATTGCTTTAATACTTAAAAACTGGAAAAAACCTACAAGTTCAGGATAAGAACAAACTCCGGTGTACCAAGACAACACAACACTCAAACTTTCCTGCCTTACTGTAGACTATTTAATGATCTGACATTTTGGTGGCAGTATGTCTTCTTCAGAGCTCCAAAGCACTTCTTTGCAAGTTATTACACTTGTTTTCTACCTAAAGTTAAACTTGACTTCTTGAGCAATAAAGAACACATCCACTGAGGTTCTGAGTATGATCTACAAAGAGGACAACTCATGTTTTATTTCAAAAAGTAAAAATGTAATCTTAAAAACGTATGGCATTCATGTGGTGTTGGAACAATCAGAAAAAGGAGTTCCCAACTGGGAAAATTCTCTTGAAAACCCCCTCATGTTGGAACAACAACTTGGAAAGTTGGTGAAAATTTTGATGCACGACCGAAAGTGGTCGTCATAAATGCAAAAATATGGTGGACGAAAGTAAATGTTTGGTTGATGGCATTTTTACTAATTCACGTACTGCATATCAATGTTTTGCTCGCATGCAATTTGTAAGATGGTATTAGGTTGTAACCATTAGTTGCTGTTGATGTAGAGTAACCTAGATTAGTTAGAAAAGTTATTTATTAGCATAAACCCTGATAACGAGTCAGGTAAAGCAATATTTTAGTGGTTTTAGGGAATGAACTGGTGCAGCAACAAGACTTAAAAGCTCATGAACACAATGAAGTCAGAAGAACAATGACCCAACTCGGGAAATGGGACCATTGGAGGAGCATGTGAATGCAGTATAAATCCCGATATGGGACCATAAGGAACAAAACGTATAATTATTAACACTAAAGCAGGATTTCAGAGACATAGAACAGGCTGTCAATGTCCACACATCCATCTGTGGCAATCCTCTGTTGACAGATATGAAGAGTGATCCAACTCTGTACCAAGACTTCCAATGAGCCTGATATAATGTCACATTTAACTGATTGAACCCAGGCCACCTGGGTGAAAACCAGGTATCCTGACCACTAGACCATATGGGACTTGGTTTCCGACATTGAGAGCAGCATTCTAGGTTGTAGTAACTTGTTAGGTTTGTTGATAAACCATTATGATGATCACAACTACAGTAAGGATGGTGGTCATAGCTGCCAGAAGATCATTAAATCACAGTCACAAGATAAAAACATCATATCCTGAGATAACTGACCTCACAAAGGGCGAGTAGAAACCCAAGAAAGCTGCTCTCAGGGCTTGAAACTAGGTCCCATATGGTCTAGCGGTCAGGATTCCTGGTTTTCACCCAGGCGGCCCGGGTTCAACTCCCGGTATGGGAACATGTATTCACCTGCATCTCCTTCAGTGTTTATTTGAAATTAATCTGCTAACTCACTGCTGTGTTAAATTGCAGTTCCTCTCATGTCCACTATATGCTGCACTGGGAAAATTGTCTAGTGAACAGGAAAACCCCAAATTATCTCTACAAGTATAAAGTCAGTACATTGATTTCTGCAACGTTCAGCTGTCAAGAGGTATTTTCAGTTTTCTAACGTGTGTTTTTATGGAAATGTCGACATTTAAATTAATTAAAGGGATGTTATGACCAATAGATATTTTAACATAAAGCCTGAACATATTGTGTCCCATATGGTCTAGCAGTCAGGATTCCTGGTTTTCACCCAGGTGGCCTGGGCTCAACTCTTGGTATGGGAATGTTTGTTCGCTTGTGTCTTGTTTCATTTCAACACAAAAATTTCCATCTAAATTATATATTAATTACAAAACTACATGTTCATATGCTGGGTGTTGAAGCATCTAGTCAAACTGCACTTCAACACACTAAGTTTTAGCTGTTAGCTGTTCTTTATCTGAGGTTAAAGACCATAGAAGTACAGCTGATGTTCCCATACCAGGAGATGAACCTGGTCCACCTGGGTGAAAACTAGGAATACTGACTGCTAGACCACATGGAACCTGGTTTCAGATGCTGAGAGCAGCTTTCTTGGGTTGCTAATAACTTGTGAGGGCAGTTATCTCAGGATATGATGTTGTTATCTTGTGACTGTGATTTAATAATCTCCTCGCAGACATGTCCACTGTCCTCACTGTAGGTGTGACCTCATGATAATGCTTATCCTGGGATAACAGACCTAACAAGTTACTAGAACACAAGAATACTGCTCTCAGCATGTGAAACCAGGTCCCATATGGTCTAGCGGTCAGGATTCCTGGTTTTCACCCAGGCGGCCCGGGTTCAACTCCCGGTATGGGAACAAATCATATATTTACCCTTTATCTGTGTCCCTAAAATTCAGCACAAGAAAAGCTAACAGCTTGAATTAGCACTGAAGTGTGTTAAACAGTGGAACAAGATGCTTCACCTCCAAGATATTATTATCATAAATATTAATAAACCAAGAAAACTGCTCTCAGTGTCTGAAACCAGGTCCCATATGGTCTAGTGGTCAGGATACCTGGTTTTCACCCAGGTGGCCCGGGTTCGACTCCCGGTATGGGAACAGATCATGTATGTACCCTCTATCTGTACACATAAAATTCAGCACAAGAAAAGCTTGAGTTTAGTGCTGAAGGGTGTTAAACAGTGGGACTAGATGCTTCAGCTTCCAGTTTGGAAACAACCAGTCTAATGTAATTACTTACAGTAGAGCAGGACTTCAGTAGTAAAAGCAAAGTTAGCTGAGGCAGCAGGAACTTTAGAGGATTTATGAGAGAGTATTAGGACTCAGCATGAGACTAGATCAATACACTCTTCCCAAGACAACATGATCTTATTTATTTAACCACTCAATACCAACTTAAATGATTCTAGGTCATAATGAATTCATAGGAAATAAATACATGCTTGTAGATGTTCCCATAACGGGAGTTGAACCCAGGCCACCTGGGTGAAAAGAGGAATCCTGACCTAGAATCCTAGACCATATGGGACACAACAACAGTTTGAGATGGCTGCCAGAAGATTATGAAGTCATCATCCCAAAATAGCAGAGTCCTTTGCAACCCAGCAAGGTTGCTTTGAGAACCTGAAGCCAGGTCCCATATGGTCTAGCGGTCAGGATTCCTGGTTTTCACCCAGGTGGCCCGGGTTCAACTCCTGGTATGGGAACATGTATTCACCTGCATCTTCTTCTGTGTTTAATTAAAATTAAGCACTAAACTTCTCATCCCTTACAGCCCTGTTCATTCTCTTAGTTCTGCAGACCAGCTGTTGCTCTCAGTTACCAGAGCGAGGCTTGAAACAGGGTAGAAGGGTATTTGCTGTTAGGGCTCCTCAGTTCACTGCTAGACCATATGGAACCTGTTTTCAGATGCTGAGAGCAGCTTACTTGGGTTGCTAATAACTTGTGAGGGCAGTTATCTCAGGATATGATGTTGTTATCTTGTGACTGTGATTTAATAATCTCCTCGCAGACATGTCCACTGTCCTCACTGTAGGTGTGACCTCATGATAATGCTTATCCTGGGATAACAGACCTAACAAGTTACTAGAACACAAAAATACTGCTCTCAGCATGTGAAACCAGGTCCCATATGGTCTAGCGGTCAGGATTCCTGGTTTTCACCCAGGCGGCCCGGGTTCAACTCCCGGTATGGGAACAAATCATATATTTACCCTCTATCTGTGTCCCTAAAATTCAGCACAAGAAAAGCTAACAGCTTGAATTAGCACTGAAGTGTGTTAAACAGTGGGACAAGATGCTTCACCTCCAAGTTTGGAAACAACCAGTCTACTGTAATATCTTACAGTAGAGCAGGACTTCAGCAGTAAAAACGTAGTAAGCTGAGGTAGCAGGATCTTTAGAGGATTTATGAGACTACATGAATACACTGTTCTCAAGACTACATGTTCTTATGTATTTAAACACTCAAGAGCTACTTAAATGATTCTAGGTCATAATGAATTCATAGGAAATAAATACATGCTTGTAGATGTTCCCATACCGGGAGTTGAACCCGGGCCGCCTGGGTGAAAACCAGGAATCCTGACCGCTAGACCATATGGGACACCACGACAGTTCAATATGGCTGCCAGAAGATCATGAAGTCATCATCCCAAAATAGCAGAGTCCTTTGCAACCCATCAAATCTCCTCTGAGAATCTGGAACCAGGTCCCATATGGTCTAGCGGTCAGGATTCCTGGTTTTCACCCAGGCGGCCCGGGTTCAACTCCCGGTATGGGAAGATATGTTCACCTACATCTCTGTCAGTGTTTATTTGTAATTAAGCTGCAAACTCACTGCTGTGTTAAATTGCAGTTCCTCTCATGTCCACTAGAAGCTACTATAAGAAAACTGTCTTTGTTGAAGTGAACAGAAAAACCCCAAATTCTCTCAACAAGTATAAAGTCAGTACATGAATTTCCACAACATTCTACTGTCAAGAGCTATTTTCACTTATCTAATGTGTGTTTTTATGGGAATGGTGACGCTTAAATTAATTAAAGAAATGTTATGACCAACAGATATTTTAACATTAAGCCGGAACATTTTGTGTCCCATATGGTCTAGCGGTAAGGATTCCTGGTTTTCACCCAGGCGGCCCGGGTTCAACTCCCGGTATGGGAACTGCTGCTCTTGTAAATATTTACGCTATAGCAGAATATCAGTTGTAAATTGTGTTAAAGTCAGTAAAAATGAAGTTAGCACAGGTAGCAGGTTGTTCACAGGCTTTATGAGACAGTATTGGGACACAGCATGAAATTACATAAAGATTCTTACGTATTCAGTCATTGAACATATACTTTAGTCAAGTCATAATTAACTCACAGAAAATAAACGTGTGCATGTACCGTTGACATTCCCATACAGGGTGTTGAACCCAGACTGCCTGGGTGAAAACAAGGAATCCTGACTGCTAGACCACATGGGACATTTACACTGAACAGAACATTGTTCATATTTGCCAGAAAATAATGAAATTGGAGGCACAACAGTTTGGTATAGTAAAATAACTATTAATAAACCAATAAAACTGCTCTGAGGATGTGAAACTAGGTCCCATATGGTCTAGTGGTCAGGATTCCTAGTTTTCACACAGGCGGCCTGGGTTCAACTCTTGCTATGGGAATCCACCTAAAACACTCTCAACTTCCTTATTTACTCTTTGTTGTCCTCAGATTGTTTAAGTTTAAGAAGTTTTAAGACTACAACAAACTGACTTCATCGTGAAGTACAAAAAGTAAGAAAAGATTTAATGCTGCAGTTTCTTTGGTTTTCCAGCAGGAAGAAAATCACTACAAACAGTTTGTAGGAGATACAGGTTTGACACGTCCATCCTCCAATCCCTGAGCTGGTAGGAGGGAGCAAATCTAAATTTTGATGATCATCAGCTGCACCTGCCTCCAACACTCCCCTGAGATTTACTTCTGGATCGTTTCCAGCCTCTAAAAAGCTTAAATGTAAGTAAATCCAATGTTTTTTCAGAGTACAAAACTAAGTGAAATGAGCATTAATTTACTGAGTTTATGTTTGATAATGTGCAGAAGCAACACGGTTCTTCAGACATGTGATGTGTCTTGTGGAAGTAGGTTTCCCCTGATAAACATGTGAAATGGAGGTTATGTGTTTTCTAGTAAAAACCCACTGAAGTTTTCTAGTTCAGTTGATCTTTTAAGGAGGAAGTTGAGATTTTCCAGCCATGGACGCTCTCTCACGGTCAAGGTGAGATTAATGTCAAGGTTCCTTATTATGTCTATTTTAAGGTTTGTTTTGAGAAGCAGGAAATTCCACAATATATCCAAAACAATATATCCAAAACCTCAAAAGTCCCATCCTAAAGAAAAGAATCTCATGACTCTGTCTGACCCCGACAGACCTGCTGGATTTCACATGCCGAGTGTTTCTCTAAATATTACATGTTTGTGACTATAAATAAGCAAGTTAAAAAAATAAATCCACAGTCATGAATTAATTTGGTTTTAATTTGATCAGATTTGATTGACAGCAGCAACACAAGCAAACTATCAGATTAAAGTTCTTGTTTCATGAAATTGTGACATCACATTTCTCAGACAAGACTCTGCATTTTATACCAGAGAGAAGAAATGTAAATACAGAAATCTCTGGTGTGAAATGGTTCTAATGTTGGTTGACATGATGCATAGTAAAGAGCTGATTAACAAGATACAGAAGTTTTTTCAGGGACTTAAAAGGATAAATTGTATATTTTTCTTATGTGCAGACTCAGACCAAAATTGGTTCGTGCTAAAGATGTAAATCTTTAGAACAGCCTACATATATATTGTCTATTAGGTCTTTATTGAGAGAACTATCATGCATGAACAGTGAGGAGACGCCTGCCAGTCGTGGCTGTGATTTGTTTTGATTCTTTTGTATTTGCGGCACGTTTCTGTATTTAGTTATTTTTCACTTTGCTGTATTTTTTTTCTAAATGCTGCACATGTTTTGAAGATGTTTTCTTTTTTGCTTTTTGTTTTGTCTTTTTTCACGTGTTTTCCTAAGTTGCAGTGTGCTGAGCTCTCAGGGCCACCGTAGAAAACATATAAATTAGCAATAACGAAAAAAAGAAGTAAAAGCCAAGAACTTTTTGGAAAATAAATTAAAAGGCGAGCTCAAAATTTTTCTAGTCTGTCTTAAAACAACAGTTAGGAGGCCAAATGAACATTAAAGCTGTTTTTTCTTGCTGTAATCATTCCTCCTGTTCATACTGACCATTAGAAGATCCCTTCATAATGACCTTACAATGGAAGTGATGGAGGACAAAATCCACAGTCTGAAGCTAATATGAAGCTTCAGCGTCCAAATGAGTCAAATCAAGTAGATATCTTTCAACGTTACAGTCTTTTTAGTGCCAAAGTTCCTCTTTTTGTTACTATACTACCACCTGCAGCTCAACAGGGAAACACTGTCTGAGGAAACACAAAGAGGGAATTTGATGCTAAAAAGACTGTAAATGTGTCAGATATCCACTTGATATGACTAACTCAGACTGCTGAAGCCTCAGTCTGGTGTTTCTTTCTATTTTCCTTTTTGTCAACAAATACCATTAGTCCATTAGTCCGCCTCTCAACACTTTCCTCCTTCTCTCTTTTTGTTGCAAATTATTTATATTATATACAAACATAATTTCTAGGAGACAAGGTGGCATGATAATGAAGGAACGTGTCACCCAGTGCAGCCGTCTGGCTCACTGACCTGTTTTTAATAGTTTCTGGACAACATCGGAGATGTACGACACAGAAGAATAAGATATATCAGGCTCTGGATACAGTATGCAGTGCTGTGTGTAGTTACCTGTTCCACAGTTTGCAGGTGGTAGCAGTGTGAGTTCAGGCTGCTGCAGCGTTGAGAGAACAGAGCAGCTCCGATCAGCCAGCAGAGGGCGAGCAGCAGGTCAGACATGCTGAGCAGGAACAGAGGCTGCAGCTGCAAAAAACCCACAGCACAGTTCATAAATTTTAGTTTCTGCTCGTGTGACTAAAAGTACAAATATTACGTATTAAATATTTCAGACCAGTGAGCAGAAACACTGACCTCCGGCTTCCGGCTGAGTCTCTGTGACATCACACAGGCGATGATGGAGCCTGAGCCCAGAGTGCTGTGAATCACATCACAGACCAGCGTTAAAAAGGATTCATATATTCATTTTACATGCTGAGGACAATATTATGTCTATTAAAAATACTATTAGTGTAATTACTAATCAATACTGTAAGTTTTCATTAAAAAATGTAACGTTTGACTAATATTCTGCCTGCTACCTTGTGCCTTTAGTGTGTTTTTAGTTATTTAAGATCATTTTTGATTAAATGATTCTTCTTCTAGTATTGGTAGCATTAATATTGGTGGTATTATTATTAGTAGTAGTAAGTAGTGTTGAGTGTAGTAAGACTAGAATTAAGACACAAAACATAAAACAGCTGATTTCACACTGACAGGAACATTTCTTCCATCTATTGTGTGAGTGCAGTGACCTTTGACCTCCTTCCTAGCGGTCGCTTACAGTGTTGATGACCCTGAAATTGAAGCTTAATGTACTGAGTAATAAGCACATGAATGTAATGAGTCTCTGACCGCAGTGTGTTTATGTAAAGTTTGTTAGGAACTTGTGGAAATGATCTTTGGCACATTTTCAGTGTTAAAATATATAAATACAATAGCAGTTAAATAAAGCATGATAAGTTCTTATGAAATTTAAAGTAGTTGATAAAGACCTGCTGCACACAAACACATGACTAAATACACGTGTGTGTGTGTGTGTTTGCTGCAGAGTTGTGATGAATCAGATTTGTGCCTTTAGTGTTTTTAGTGATCTAAGATCTTGTGTAAATAATTTCCTTGTTGTCTTTGAATATATTTAAAAGTGCTCTATAAATGCATCTTCTTCTACTACTAATTATCTGAGTACTAAACTCTTCAGCTCAGGTTCACAGGTTAGAATTATATCATTAAGTCTAGAAAACTCTGTCTATTTAGATCATTTGTCTGAAAACAGAGTTTGGATGGATGCATGAATGATAATCAGCTGCAGAGCGAAGCGTCAGTTTCAGTCGTCGTCCTCGGACTCGCATCTTAATCTCTGAACTGTCTCCGGGGTTTTTACGTCTCATCTACAGTTTGTCTTCTTCTCTATTTTTAAACACTTTCACTTTCAACATCTGCAGTGCAACCAGGGCTCATATTTATCAGACTTCTCAGAATCACTTTTAGGATAGGTGCTGAAAGTTAGTTTAGGACTGAAAATACTCCAAAAATGCTCGAAGTCGGACTGAAGACTCATGTATGAAGCGTCCTGCTCTGACTGTCAGTGAGGACGACGACGACTTCTCGGAGAGAGACAGTGGCGTCGCCGTTTTACGACACTCACAGCCACAAAGAAGAAACTATGATGACGTGTTGTAGTTCTCTTACAGAGATATACAGAAACCATCCAGCCTCCATAGACTGTAAACAAAGACTCTCACATAGTAGATAATGTGACTCAGTTGTGTGAAATCAGCTCTTCTTCTTCTTCTTCTTCTTCTTTGTAATATTAGTATTGGTAAAATCAGTCATTTGTAGTATTGATTGAACTAGTAATTGTATTGGTAGTAATGGTAGTTATAGTATTAGTATTGGTAGTATTGGTATTAGTATTGGTAGTATTAGTATTGATAGTATTGGTATTAGTATTGGTAGTATTAATATTGGTAGTATTGGTATTAGTATTGGTAGTATTAGTATTGGTAGTATTAGTATCGGTAGTATTAGTATTGGTATTGGTAGTATTGATATGGGTATTTGTAGTATTGGTATTAGTATTGGTAGTATTGATATTGGTATTTGTAGTATTGGTATTAGTATTGGTAGTACTGATATTGGTATTTGTAGTATTGGTATTAGTATTGGTAGTATTGATATTGGTATTTGTAGTATTGGTATTAGTATTGGTAGTATTGATATTGGTAGTATTAGTATTGGTAGTATTAGTATTGGTAGTATTGGTATTAGTATTAGTAGTGTTTGTAGTATTAGTATTAGTAGTGTTTGTAGTATTAGTATTAGTAGTGTTTGTAGTATTAGTATTGGTAGTATTAGTATTGGTATTGGTAGTATTAGTATTGGTAGTATTGGTATTAGTATTAGTAGTGTTTGTAGTATTAGTCGATCAGAGGTGAACTAACTGACCTGAGCAGAGCCATGAGCAGCTGGATCCACCTGACGACTTCATACACCTGCAGACAGGAGAGATCAGCTGAGTGTTACATCACTGCTGCCACATCACAAACACAAATAAACATAAATAAACAACAAGTAAACTTTAAAGAGTGAATAAAAGAAAACGTAAACACAAATGAGCGAGATATTATGTTAGGAGATATTTTATGAAAGCTTGATTAGATTAAGTGTATTGAAAGATCATTTTTTTACGAACAACAGAAAGTTCTGTAATGATGAACATGCAGCTTTAAAACAGTTATAAATCAAGTTTATACAGATATTTTGAAGGTGAGAGTAACTAAAACTTATACGAACACAATCACGAGCACAATCACGTCCTACTGGCTGCACAGACTGATGAATCTCAGCTTCATTACAACAGGTCAAATATTTTGATAAGGTCTTAAATCTTATTATCTATTGAGGCTGCAGAGAAACTGATCGTACGCTGCATTTCCAACACTGTGTGACATCACAGAAATAATCATTTTCCCCTCATGTAGGAACAGAAGTTAACAGGAGTTAAAGGTGAGCTGGACAGTGGAAGAGAAGACGTCATACAGCGGTTTGCAACATGAATTATAGAAATTATAAAACAACGTGGTTAAATATGGCTGATTTCACATTATCTACTATGTGAGAGTCTTTGTTTACAGTCTACGGAGGCTGGATGGTTTCTGTGTATCTCTGTGAGAGAACTACAACGCGTCATCATAGTTTCTTCTTTGTGGCTGTGAGTGTCGTAAAACGGCGACGCCACTGTCTCTCTCCGAGAAGTCGTCGTCGTCCTCACTGACAGTCAGAGCAGGACGCTTCATACATGAGTCTTCAGTCCGACTCCGAGCATTTTTGGAGTATTTTCAGTCCTAAACTAACTTTCAGCACCTATCCTAAAAGTGATTCTGAGAAGTCTGATAAATATGAGCCCTGGTTGAACTGCAGATGTTGAAAGTGAAAGTGTTTAAAAATAGAGAAGAAGACAAACTGTAGATGAGACGTAAAAACCCCGGAGACAGTTCAGAGATTAAGATGCGAGTCCGAGGACGACGACTGAAACTGACGCTTCGCTCTGCAGCTGATTATCATTCATGCATCCATCCAAACTCTGTTTTCAGACAAATGATTTAAATAGACGGAGTTTTCTACACTTAATGATATAATTCTAACCTGTGAATCTGAGCATTCGGATAATTAGTTGATCAACTGAAAATGAATCGACATTGATAACAACGACTCAGTTGTTTATCATGTGATCAACTTACTGCATCATGTTTTATATCAAAGGAAACCAAAATCAGCAGTTTGGGACTTTTGGTTCTAGTAAACTTTGATGGAAAATGTTTCTCTTTTAGACATTTTATGTACTAAATGATTAGTTTGTAGGTAAGTAAAATAATCATTATCAGTAGTGTGAGAAGGTTTCTTTTTCCCAATATGATACGTCCAGATGAAAAGGCTCCTCCACAGAGAGTAACATAGATCTTTATCTCTCTAAAGGATGTTTTTACACTTGTTTCATTTCAGAGATGTTTAACTTGATGCCTCGGTGTCGTATTAGTGGTCAAATACCAGACTTCAGTACAAACTTGAGGCATTTTATTTGAGTATTTCCTTTGTTTTTGCTACTTTATACTAAAGTTAAGAGTTCATTGATCCCTGAAGGGTTTTCTTTGACTCTACTGCGTCTGTCTGCAGTTACTTTGCATATTTAAATTTTACATGAAACACACAATGACCTTATTAAATATGATGCACTGTTGTAGATGTGCTTCCCAAATGTTTTGGGTTTAAATCAAAGTTTATCAAACTGATAAATCTCAGTTTTAGATGCTGCTGTGTTTTTCTTTGTCGGTGAGATGTCTTTATGAACCCCCTTTAGGTTTCTGGAAAAAAAACTCAGCAGCACAGTCGTTTTTCTCTCCTTTTTAATACATTTTTCTTATTTGTGCAAGTAAATAAACTAAACTGTCTACTCATGAACTCTCACAACAGGTTGCAAATTTCTGCAGTGCAATGAATCAGATTATTTTATGTGAACAGTTTCTACAGACATTATGATGCAAAATTATGTTGTATTTTATAATAAAAAAGTACAAAAAATCTGATAATTCAAAAAATGAACAGAAATGAGTATTTCTTTGTTTTGATACCTATCTGGTTCATCAGTTATGATTACCAGCTTTATTTTTTAAATTTTTTTTTATTTGTTGATTTATCTTGTAACTTCCAAGTTGGAAAACACTCAGTTAACTACCTAAAAGTACAATATTTCCCTCTGAAATTCAGTAGAGTGGAAGTATAAAGTAGCATCAAATGGAAATACCCAAGTAAACTACAAATACCTCAAAACTGTACTCAACTACAGTACTTGAGTAAATGTACTGAGTTACGTTCTACCAGTGGGTATCTCTCAGTGTAACACTGACCTCCGTCCAGTCCTGGGCTCTGGTAGTGTTCGTCTCTGAGCTGTTGGTAAAAATCCCCTCCAGCATCTCTGCAGCTGACAGCCTGAACACTCTCAGATGGATCTGACTAAACAAGTGAAAACCACAGAGCAGCCTGGACAGGAAAACATCAGACAAACAACCAACAGTCTGACAGCAGGAGGTTTTATCATGCAGCACACAAGAGGCTGGATTTATTCACACTGGCCCCGCCCACTTTATCACTCAGGCCATGCCCCCCCCCAGGAGCAGGACCAGAGCCTGACTCATCTAAGTGCTAAAAGTACAGTTTTGAAGATAAAACTGGTGCTTCACATCAGTCAAACTAAAGAATAAAAGCTGTTTACTCTGAGGTTTCTTGTTTCTGTTGGTCAGGAAGGGAATGAAACATCACTGATCATGATAAATAATTAATAACGTTAACTGGAGTCACGTCAGCCAATTATTTACATTTGAACATTTGAAAGGACTTTTTTTTGCATTTATCAGGGATGCAAACAACAAGAATAAATATTATATTGATTTTATTTGCAATCACTTTGTAACTTGTTGACGTCGTCGTCCCGTGCTCTCTTTATAATGTTTTCTTTAGAGGACAGTTTCACAGTTCTTCAGCAGTCAGGTGTTGATATGAACAGTAAAGAGGTTTTCCTCGCTGTAATCATTCCTCCTGTTAATACTTGGTAATTAAAATTGTGGCTAAAGCCCATGTGGTGGAGTCTGTGAGCAGTAATGTGGGTTCAATGAAGGACTTTACACTGTATTAGTTGGGTTTTGGAAGCACATGTCATAGAAAATGTGTTACTGGATGCGTTTTTCCAGTTAACATCTGTTGGTGGGTTATTTATGTCTGTAGGGACTGATATTGTTCTGTCATTGGATGCCAGGAGTTTGTATATTTGGGAGGGGATGTTGACTTCTTTTAAGTGGATATACTGGAAGTAGCAGTGGTCCGGTATGTTATAGTTGTTTTGTATGTGGTGGAAGGTCATGAGCTACTGTCCCAGGCTATTACTGGTCTGTCAGTCCAGGCTGAGAAAAGAAAGGGTTTGTTATTGATTAGAAACATGGAGTTATGTCATAATAGAGTATGAATTTTTTATGGATTTATCTATAAATGGGAGATTTTTGATGCTCAGTTTTTGAATTAAACTATTTTCAGTTTCTAGCTGAGGTGGACTGCTGTTGTATGTACAATAACTGATGTGAGAGGAAACAGTTGAAAGATATCTACTTGATTTGACTCATTTGGACGCTGAAGCTTCATATTAGCTTCAGACTGTGGATTTTGTCCTCCATCACTTCCATTGTAAGGTCATTATGAAGGGATCTTCTAATGATCAGTATGAACAGGAGGAATGATTACAGCAAGAAAAACAGCTTTAATGTTCATTTGATGACTGACTGTTGGTTTAAGACACACTTGATAAATTGTGAACTCGTCCTTTAATCTTCCTCCTCTACCAGCAACAGACTTTCTTTCCTGCTCCAGTCTGGTTTTCTTTTTGTTTCCAGTTATAATTTTTATATATATTTATGTGCTACACATGTAATAAATTGATATTAAGGAGTTTGATGAATACATGCCCACAGCAGGACTGCCTGATCTTTCCTCTAGTGCCACCCGCAGGACAGACTCGACATTTTTCAACCATCAATATGTTGTTTGTTCTGTCAACACTTTCACACGTGGCTCTAACGAACACTGCAGCACTTTTAAGAAGTTTTTGTACTGTTTTAAATTTTAGTTCAGTTTTTAACCAGATGAACTGATCTTCTTATATTTATATATTTTTTTCTCATTTTAAAATGATTAACCAGCTGATCACAGAACAAAACCTTAAGATCAGTTTTAGTGGCTGTTCTGGAGCATTTGGACTGTCGGTGGTTGAGTTGCATTGTGGGTAATGTAGGCGACGGGTTACATGACAGTTTTAACCTGATATTGATGTAAGCAGTTCATTTTCATTCTGAAACACTGATACATATATTTTGGTTTTGTTTTGATCTTGCTGTAATATTTATGTCATTATTTTTGTTTGTGTTACCATGACGTGCGGTTTGGTTTAAGGCTGCCTGCAACTAAAGATTATCGATTAATCTGCCAATCTCTTAAAAATGTCAGAAACGTTTTAAAAAAGGCCATTATAGTTTCTTAGATGGTGACGTCTTAAATAGTCTTGCTTTGTCTGATCAATAGTCCAAAATCCAAAGATATTCAGTTTATTATCATGTATGACAGAGAAAAGCTTCATATCGTCACATTTGAGAAGCAACAACCTGCAAATATTTGTCGTTTTTGCTTTAAAAATGAATAAAACGATTATTTGATTATCAGAATAGTTGCAGATTAATTGCAAAACTGTTGCAGCTCTAATTTGATTTGCAGTTTTCACAGATCCTAAGAAAACGATTTCTTCTTATAAATTTAATGGTGTTATTGATATTGATGTAATTAGCCAAATATCGTTCATGCAGATTCACAGTCATTACGAGGAAAAAGGAGTAATTACAATAGTAATATTTGGAGAATAAAGTCCAGATACAAGCAGGTTCATCCAACTTCTAACTGTATGTAAATCACGTTCACAGCTTTCATTCAGATTAATTCACTTTGCCAGATGTGTGAAAGACTCAATGACAGACGGTTTTGTGTTCTCAGTCACTTTATTGATCAGTGATTAGAAACACGATGACAGCAGTCAGAGTTTCAGTGATTTCTACTATAAATAATTAAAACTGTTTCACGTAGATATTTTCTCTCCCTTTGGTTACGACTGTGACACGCTGACATGCTCAGCAGCACAAGTGTCCTTGAGCAAGGCACTGAACCCCTGCTGGCTCCAGGGGCGTGGCTCTGTGACTGACCTTTTGACCTTCATATGGGTAGGCAACAGAGACGTGAGGGTCTCCTCTGAGTCTGGTTATCTGGCTGCTGTTAGTTCCTGTTTGTAAGAGTCAAACTTCAAGCACCAAATATCAAAAATCGCCCAGAACTTAGAGAACAGGTTCACATTATGAAGTCTGTGTTAATACTTAATAATCACATGTTCATATGTACATGTAGAGAGATGTTGGTGTGTCCTCGTACGTCTACAAGCAGCAAGCAGTTTAACTAGACTGCTGTTAATTTTTATAGTTGTCAGAGTCCGAAATAACTAAACTGTACGTCTGTGTGTTGTGTCTGACGGGAACAGATATGCTTTTATTTTAATCAATACAGTCGTCTACACACGCTGTTTTCTTCCATTTTACACAAGTAACTTCAGTTATTGTGTGTTGATCTCTGAGCGCAGCCAAAACACAGGTGACCTACACTCAACACTGCGCCTGAACGCCTCCTGTATAGACAGACTTAGATTTATCTTGTGACGCGTTAAAGGATCATTCTGCTGATATTCTATATTTTTCTTCTTGTCAACAAATCTGATGTTTGGATCCAACATTGAACTGATCTACTAACAAGTATTGTGTGTGTGTGTCAAAGCTGATATATCTGATTCCTCCGTTGTTGTCCAGAAACAGTGAGTCACACCGCTGCACTGGGTGACATGTTCCTTCATCACAAAGGTTACAGCTCTTCACTAGCTTGTTCTGCTGCATACAACATCACAACCTCAGGACTCTGTGCTGTTGGTTATAATGTAGAACAAAGTCCAGAGGTTGTTTATCTGCAGCACAACAAGCTGGTGAAGCTGTAAACAGAACCGTGTTCCTGCACATGCTCAGTAGCGTCTGCCTTACACGGAACTACTCTCTGGAGACTGAGAACGTGATGCTGTTATTAGTCTTTGGAGCCGTTTCTAAACAAACTAACGTGACCAAACTCTTCATGATACACACACAATACTGGTTAGTAGATCAGTTCATTGTTGGTTTGGATCCAAACAGGAGATTTGTTGACATGAGGAGAAATATAGAGAATCACCAGAATGATCCATTAAAGGGTCCTGACCCACAGGTTGGAAACCACTGCTGTGATCTGTGTAAAAACGACTTCTGCAGTTCAGCTTGAAGCAAATACGAGACTTCAACAGTCTATTAAAGTTTGTGTCTTTTGGTTATGAAATGATCTCTTTGTGTTTTATTGCTGAGCTGCAGCAGCGTCACAAACACAAAAGTTTAGAAAGACCTGAAAGACCTGATCTGTCAGGATTCTGTCGAACACCAACGACTCTTTCAATGGGTTTGTTTTTAAAGGAATAGTTCAACATTTTGGGAAATGCGTTCAACTGCTGATCTCTTAGCTTATCTTGTACCTACAAAATATATATATATTTAGTTTAAAATACAAAATGTGCAATAAAGTGTATACATACCATTCATTACTGTTAAATTTATATTTCAATAAGCTGTATATACTGCACATAACCACCTACTATGTGTATATAAAATAACTTACTACATTCTTACCTATACAATATTGATTTCAGCCCCTTTTCAGCATTATTTGATCCTGTTTATAATTGACAGAAACTGTTCTGCCTGTAGAGACGCTGTATTTTGGCCATTGATTGTTTCTATATGTATTTATTTTTTCACTTGTACATAATAGTGATTTCTTTATGTTTAATTATCTTTGTTCGGCTTGTTGTCTTTGTGTATCTTTCTGCAGATTGTTGTATATAAATACATGAAGAGCCACTAAACCGGAGTCAAATGAAGCTGAATCTGATTCTGACAGCGAGATGTTTGGATGGATCAGTCATGTGTGTTTACGTACGTTAGCTTAGCTTAGCTTAGCTTAGCTTAACAGATAGACTGGAAGCAGAGGAAACACAAACAAATGTCAAAAAGCAACTATGGAACTATTATTTTTTAGTGATGTGTATGGAGACACTATTGTTTCCAGCATGTAAATCTCCTTAAAACGACAAACTTTGAGACATTTCTGTTGAGCGACGTTTGTTTAATACAAAGTGTTAATCAGTGAGCTTCACAGGTGGTTTGAACCGGCCAGCTGTTTCCCCTGCTTCCAGTCTTTATGCTAAGCTAGGCTAACCACATCCTGAACATCCATCTGAACATCACTCATACAAAGAAAGAAAGTATTTCCCAAAATGGCAAACTACTCCTTTAAAGTCACTTAAAAGTCACTTTTTTTTTTTTTTTAAATGAGGAAATAACAGTTTTTGTTCAGTTTTTGATGGCGTCAGTATTACAAACATACTGAATACTGTCCAGTCAGTCTGTCCACTGGTCCATCAGGTGTCATAACTGGTTACCAAGTGACTTTTAGTGTGAACATGATGCTGCTGACAAGTCAAAAGCCTGTTTAATGATCATCCCTCTGAGATCGTCTCGGCTTCCTGCGGTCCCGCTCCAGGAAGCGGCGGCAGCCAGAGCGGTGAGTTTGGCGTCTGGTGCTTCTTCATGTGGTTGCGGAAGATCCTGGCTCCGCTCAGGTTCTTCTTGCAGATGTTGCAGAAGTACGGCCGCGTGTCGGAGTGCACGTCCACGTGGTAGGTGAGCTCCAGCGCGCGGCTGAAGCTCTTGCTGCAGAGCGGACACTGGTAACGGACGCCCGAGTGAGTCAGCTGGTGGCTCTTGAGCGAGCTCTGCTGCTTGAAGGTCTTCTGGCAGACGGCGCACTGGTACGGCCGGGCGTCGGTGTGCAGCCGCTGATGGCGGCGCAGGGCGCTGGAGAAGGTGAAGCTCTTGCTGCAGTCGGGGCAGGTGTAAGGTTTCTCCCCCGTGTGGATCCTCTGGTGCTCCGTCATGTGCACGTGCTGGGTGAAGCTCTTCCTGCAGGTGGGACACTGGAACGGACGCTCGCCAGAGTGGATCCGCAGGTGTTTCTGCAACGCCGACGCCTTGAAGCAGTCGCGGCCGCAGACGGGGCAGCAGTGCTTCCGCTTGCCGTCACCACCGCTGTCAGCCTGGATCACTGAGCGGCCATCTTGTTCTGTCAAAGGACATGAAGGTGATTTACAGCTGCAACTGTTACCTTCAACAACAGAAGCTGCAATATTATCAATACTTGTTGTGAAACAGTCACATCCAGATGTTCAAAATGAGAAGTCAGGACTTCATTATGATATGAATGTTTATGAATGTAGTAAGAAGTTCTTAAATCTTTGTAGTGAAGTGTGTTTCTGCAGGTTTACAGACGTACCGATGAGCGCTGGTCTCCAGTCCTCTTCCTCTCCGTCAGAGTTGATCAAACCGCTGACGTCTGCTTCCTCTTTGTCCTTCATCACCAAACCCTCCTCCGATTTTACCATGAAGGACTCTGCAGCTGTAGAAAGGTCGTCCGGGTCCTGCAGGATTATTAGACAGAAGACACCCTAAGGTCCGTTTAGTTGCTGTTCTAGAGCTTTCAATTCTATGACATGATCTTCAGCAGCGGATGGTGTTTGCTAGACGTAGACAGCCGAGCACTTCAAAAGAACTCTAGAATATAAATAACAGCTGAGTTTCTTACCTGCTCGTCCAGACCTTCCTCCTCCTTTATCCTGATGCCTCCCTCCTCTTCCTCCTCCTCCGTGTTCATGTTTAACCAGAAGTCCTGAAACTCAAAAACAACCACTTACAAATTATTACAGCTGCAATGATTAGTCAATTAGTCTGCAACTAATCTGATAATCGATTTATCTTTTAAATCATTTTCAAGCAAAAAAGCCCAATTTTTTGAGGATTTGTTGGTTTTTTTTGTCTTACAGAAAACTAAATATCTTTGTGTTTTGACTGATTGTACAAAACATTTTATAACGTCACATTTTCTGATGTTTTATGAACCAAACGATTAACTGAGAAAATAAACTGCAGATTAATTGACAATGAAAATAACTGTTAGTTTAGAGCAGCGACTAACAATTATTTTCATTATTGATTAATCTGACGACTATAAAATGGTGAAAACTGTGGATCAGTGTTTCCCAGAGACGACGTCATCAAATATGTTCAGTTTACTGTCGTAGAGATTAAAGAAACCAGAAAATATTCACATTGAAGAAGCTGGAATCAGAGAATTTGGACATTTTTTTTTCTTAAAAATGATTCGAAACAATTAATCAATTAGTTGTAAATTAATTCAATAGTTCTCATTGCAGCTCTAAGTTAGCTGCAATCCTACATTTAGCTTTTTGTGCACAATATATATCTTTTTCTGGCAGGACTCCTCCCCATCATTAAGCTTTACTCTCTCCAGGTGTCTCGAGGACCTGGACTCACCTTGTCGAGGCCGTCTGCGGGGTCGGCTATGAGTCCGTCCCTGATGTGGATCCTCATGTGTTTGCGCAGCAGCGACGGCCGCAGGAAGCTCTTGGGGCAGATCCTGCAGGGATGAGGTTTGTCGGCCATGTGGATCTTCTCGTGAGCTCTGAGGTTGGTGGTGGTGGTGAAGGCCTTCCCGCACACCGAGCAGCGGTGCAGCTTCTCCGTGGCGTGGATCTTGAAGTGTTCTTTGAGTCGGGATGGTCGCGGGTAGCTCTTCCCGCAGACGGAGCAGCTGTGAAGCTTCTTCGTGCTGCCGTCTGCGAATATCAACAGAGGAATAAAGCTTCAGGTCGGCGGATGTTAGAGGAGTGTGTGTGTTGGTTTATTGCATAACTGACTTTAATCTTAATGCTCTGATGTGTCTGATTTCATTTGTTTCATAATAAACTTTGTTTTTTTGATTTGTTTGATTGTCACAAGAAATATAATTTTGGTCTCTATGAAGTTGAGGTACATTTATCATTACCTGAATGAACTAAACCAGTGACTCACAATCTGAAGGTCATGAGGTGAGGAGATAATTTTACATTTTGGGTCACTACAACTCATTAAAATAAAATAAAAATAAGTAAAGAATATTTTAAAAATCTCCTTTTGGTTGACGACTAGTAGACGTCCGACTGGCAGTGACGGATCTGTTTGTTTCAGAGTCAGAAGCCGAAACGGTTGTGAAACACTGAACTAAAAATCAGTGGATCAATAAATACTGCAAATTAAAAGTTAGTTGATGACAGATTGCTGCTGCCTGTTAACTTGTTGTAATTTACCTGAAACTGAGAACAGTTGGAGCTGAAACATACAGCGCTGCTTGGAAGTTTATGAATCCTTTAGAACTAGATAAATGGAACCCAGTTAAACAAATGAGACAAGAACCTTTCACTTGTTCATTTATTTACTGATCAAATCTTAAATATTTGTGTGGTGAAAGTGTGTGAACCTCTGGGATTATCAATTTATTTGAAGGGGAAATTATGAGTCGGGTGTTTCGATCAATGGGATGACAATCAGGAGTCAGAGAGAGAGAAACCTCTGAACGAGTAAATATTCGTTTCTCCTGCTTGGACAACAGATGTCTCCTCTTCCACTGAAAAGTCCATCCTCAGTGTATAAACACGTTTAAATATGAAATTCTCTGATTTGAATAAAGTCTGTTTTCTGCTGCGCTCCGTTACGTTTCGTGCTGCAGCAGAACTAATGATGTGACCTGATGTGTGTTCAGAGTTTGTCTCACCGCTTGTCAGTGAACGCACCGCTTCCTCTTCGTCCTCGACCTTCAGCTCCTGCTGCAGCCCGTTCAGGCTGTCGCCCCCCACGGAAACCACCGCCATGCTGCCGTCGGCGGCGAGCTGCTCGTCTGGTTTCTGTGACAAAGAGCGGCGGTGAGATGAGTCGAACGCTGTCAGCTGTCACACGTTACATCACATCACTAAATGCTTCCAGAGCCGTTGTGGTTTCGTCAATAAGTCCATCAACAAAAAAATTAATCAACAGCTGTGATCATTGACTAATCGTTTAAACCTGCAGAACATTATTTGGCCACTCGGTGGCAGCAGGAACAAGTTGTACATGATGACATCACGACTCATGTGATACTTTATGGATCAATTCATTGTTGGTTTGGATCTTCATGAGAGTAACGAATATAAAAGAATCACCAGCGTCTAACAGAATTGACATTCATGGTCAGTCAGAACCCACCGCAGTGACCAGGAGCCGGACGCATAAACACCCACCGACGCCGTTTCCTGCACATAAACTGGTCTTAATGAACGTAGAACGTGTGGTGAGATTATAACGCTGACTTCAGACCAGCGTTAACGTGTTTCTAAAGCGATATGAGGCTGATGTGATGTGGTTTTGTTTTGTTTCAGCCCCCCGAACTCTGCCTCTGATTGGCTGGTACTCGTTGCCTTTGTTGGTTAGGGTATCAGAGTCAGAGCCAATCAGAGGCAGAGTAGGGCGGGTCTTCACTGCTGATGTGATGAGGTAGAGATGAAACAAAGTGAGAGACTGAATCTTTTAGTAAAAACAGTTTGTTCAGGTTGATTTTTATGTGTTTACTGTAAAATGCCAAAAAAAGACACATTTATAGATATAATATCGACTATTCTTGTGTGATTAAATTTATAATTCTATTAATTTACATGTGAATCTACATTTTGTTTTTATTTTATCCTTCGTTGTTACATCCTGTAAAGTAAGTTTAGATATGAGCTACAAACTAACCATTGATTACATGTGTGAATTATTACTGCTGATGATGAATTAATGAGCTGGACGTGTGACGACGGGTTAATAGATCTCTAGTTAGTAGTAAATATTATGAAAAAGAAAATACACATTTGGGTAGAGACTTGATAATCAAGTGATGTCTGGGAACAACTCCTGCCTCTGACCCACGCTGCTTTGACCTTTATGATCCTGTCTGAATGCAGTCCCCCCCCCTACTGTTTCTGTCCCCTACTGATCCTGTATGCAGATGCCCTTCCTCCCTACCTCCCGGTTACCAGCTGTTTGATCTTACGGTATTAAGTGTGCTTCTCATTTGCCTCCTGTGACCTCTGAGGCAGAGTGTGTAACAGCAGCTGTTCTGGCTGTTGAAGAAACTCACCGCTGCAACACAAGTCTGTGAAACTGCACTCGACAGGTCCACAGAGAGGTTCAGCAGGCGGCGAGCTGATATGAGAACAGCTGGTTAAGGGCGTCTTCGTCCATTTAAGCCTCATAACGAGAGTGGAAATGAACACGCAGTTCCACAATGACTGAACCATGCGTACACACGGCTTTATCAGTCTGATGAAAGAACGCGTCTGCATTCAGACAGGATCATAAAGGTCAAAGCAGCGTGGGTCAGAGGCAGGAGTTGTTCCCAGACATCACTTGATTATCAAGTCTCTACCCAAATGTGTATTTTCTTCTTCATAATATTTACTACTAACTAGAGATCTATTAACCCGTCGTTACACGTCCAGCTCATTAATTCATCATCAGCAGTAATAATTCACACATGTAATCAATGATTAGTTTGTAGCTCATATCTAAACTTACTTTACAGGATGTAACAACGAAGGATAAAATAAAAACAAAATGTAGATTCACGTGTAAATTAATAGAATTATAAATTTAATCACACAAGAATAGTCGATATTATATCTATAAATGTGTCTTTGATTGGCATTTTACAGTAAACACATAAAAATCAACCTGAACAAACTGTTTTTACTAAAAGATTCAGTCTCTCACTTTGTTTCATCTCTACCTCATCTCATCAGCAGTGAAGACCCGCCCTACTCTGCCTCTGATTGGCTCTGACTCTGATACCCTAACCAACAAAGGCAACGAGTACCAGCCAATCAGAGGCAGAGTACGGGGGGCTGAAACAAAACAAAACCACATCACATCAGCCTCATATCGCTTTAGAAACACGTTAACGCTGGTCTGAAGTCAGCGTTATAATCTCACCACACGTTCTACGTTCATTAAGACCAGTTTATGTGCAGGAAACGGCGTCGGTGGGTGTTTATGCGTCCGGCTCCTGGTCACTGCGGTGGGTTCTGACTGACCATGAATGTCAATTCTGTTAGACGCTGGTGATTCTTTTATATTCGTTACTCTCATGAAGATCCAAACAAACAACGAATTGATCCATAAAGTATCACGTGAGTCGTGATGTCATCATGTACGTCAGTGTTGTTTTCTCAACAACACTGTTTGTGGCTTTGTGTGAACTCACAGTTTTAGTCATGAATCTATCTGGACAAAACCAGCAGCTGCCTACATCTCTACCCGGAATAAACAGCACATCAGAGGTGACTGACGCAGATGAATCCACTCATTTAATCGAGCTAGTGATGTGTGATCAGATGATTACTCGTAAATAGTGACCATGTGATCGTCACCTGGTCGTCTGCTCCCGGCGGCGGCGGCAGCGAGCTGTTGTCGGTGTTTCGGGCCTCTCTGCTGTGGATCTCCTGGTGCTTCCTGAGCACTCTCTGTAAGGAGAAGCGTTTCTTGCAGACGTCGCACTGAAACGGTCTCTCTCCGGTGTGAGACCTCACGTGCTCCCGTAGGTTGGACGCTCTGGTGAAACCTCGGCCGCAGATGTCGCACACGAACTGCAGCGCCCTCTGGTGGAGCTGCTCGTGTTGCCGCAGCTTCTCGGCGGTGGAGAAGTCTTTCTGGCACAGGAAGCAGCGGTGAGGCGTTTCCTCCTGGTGATCGAGACAATAAAAAGATCATTCGGGACCTGAAGCTTTCTGTTAAAGAGCAACTAGAGCGGAAACGATTAGTCAATCAGCTGATGAACAGAAAATTAATCGACAACTATTTTGATAGTCGAATAATTGTTTTCAAGCTAAAATGACAACAAATAAAATGATTTAAAGGTTTACTTTGTCAAACGTGATACTAAACTGAATATTTTGGTGTTTTGGACTGGAAGCCTTTGACTCTGGAATATTATAGCAGGTGTTTTTCACTATTTTCTGACATTTTATGGATAAAACGATTAATCGAGAAATAATTTGCAGATGAACTGATAATGACGATAATTGTTATTTGCAGCACTAAACTTAACACGACGTTTTAACTTGAACCTTTCGCATCTTCACAAATTCAAAACACGTATTCAAACCCGGACGCAGACCCTTCGATCCCCAGCTGTCATCCCAGCATTCATAGAGCTGTAGTTAACATACTTCCTCTCATTTTAATGTCTACACAGCTCCGGTTCAACATGTACGACCTGAAGTTTGTTTCCCTGTCCTGTCGTGGTCGGAGTCAGTGATTCATTAGTGCTGGAGGTTAAAAACACAAACTGCAACAAACTTTCTCTAAAGGACAGGGTCACTTTTTTTATTGTTATTATTATTATTATTTTTACTGAAGGCAGTTTTCCATCCTGCCTTGTTCTGCCTTGTCCAGTCTGGGTGAGCAGGATGGTTGTTTTTCCTCCTTTGCTCTGATGTGTTTGAGCAGATCTGATGAACGCAGTAATCATATTAAAACAACCACACAGACCCTTTAGAGGTGCCTCTGCAGGCAGGCCAGCTGGGCGTAGCTGACCCCGCAGTCGGCGCAGGAGTACGGCTTCTCGCCGGTATGAACCCGCTGGTGCACCACCATGTTTATCTTCTTTGTGAAGCGCTTTTGTTTGTGATCCGACCTCCGTCTGACTACAAGCTACTAGCCGGAGAATGAATCGAGGTCCAACCTGGACTAACGACCAAGTATACGATCTTCTTCCTGTGTTTACGTTCTCACTCATCTGACCAATGAGAGGAGAGAATGTGCTCACCTGGCTGCGAGTGACGCATTTTAGTTCACTTGCAGTTTTTCTGTGTGAAAAGAAACTGAACCAGTTTTACCAGTTCATCCACTGATTCAGACCAGAACAAACTCACTGGAGGGTTAAAAAATGACCTCGGAGACACATTTTCGCAGATTTTGTCCCTCGTCACTTACATTGGACGCATGTGAGGATTAGGATTGGTTTAAGAGACACTTTAAATCCTTTAAACATTTAGACACATCACCCACGTTGAGTCATAAACGCGTCTCTCACCTTGCTGGCAGCAGCTTCAGTTTTGACCGCCGTCTTTTCCTCGGCATGTTTCTGCAGATGTTTCCTCAGCAGACCCGGCCGGTTGAAGCTCTTGCAGCACAGTGAGCAGGGATGAGGCTTCTGTCCCGTGTGGAGCCTTACGTGATCTCTGAAGGACGACGGCGTGGAGAAAACCTTCTTGCAGATGGCGCAGGAGTGAAGGTTCTCCTCCGTGTGGGTTTTCTGGTGATCGGTGAGGCCCTTCTTGGAGGCGAAGCGTTTGGGGCAGAGCTGGCAGGTGAACGGCCTCTCCCCGGTGTGCGTGCGTTCGTGTTGTACGAGATATCGCCGCTGGATGAAGCCGCGGCCGCACACCGAGCAGTGGTGGGGCTTCTCGGCGGCGTGTCGCAGCCGGTGTCTCTGCAGGCAGGCCAGCTGGGCATAGCTGACCCCGCAGTCGGAGCAGGAGTACGGCTTCTCGCCGGTATGAACCCGCTGGTGCACCACCATGTTTATCTTCTTTGTGAAGCGCTTCCCGCACACGGAGCAGCTGTGCGGTTTGTCTCCAGAGTGCGTGATCATGTGTTCTGCCAGGCGGCACGGATGAGAGAACTCTCTGCCACATACTGAACAGCGGTGACAACGCTTGGACTGACGGCTGTTGTGCTTTAATCCTGGTTCCTCTGGTGTAGACGGACTCTCGGTGTCTGAAACAGTCGCCTCTCCTGTAGGAAATGATACTGACATTAATTTCTCTGAGAGTAATCTATACATCAAGTTTACACTTTGTCACAACCTTCAGAAGGCGAGCAGTGCCGCCTGCCTCACTGTGTTTGTAATCTGCTGCTTCCAAGTTTCCATCAAGTACAAACTACACAGCAGACGCGACTGTTTCATTGTAAAATAAACAGATATCAACCATGGAGCACGTTCTCTGTGGCTCAGTTACTCTGTGCTAATCAACTACTTGTAAACATAATGTCCACTAAAATAATAAAAGATGTGTCAAAGTAGATTTTGACAAGACCAACGTTAGAAATGTTCCCCCGACCTTCAGCAGGAAGCTGCTGACCGTCCTCTCCTCTCTGGTCTGCTTCCACTTTGACTCCATTCATCTCCTCATGCTCTCCTCCTCCTGAAGGTGGTCCGGTCGCCTCCGAGCTCTGAAAGAAAGATAGTCGGACACCGGTCGGTGATCCTGTCCAGACCCCACAGCTACCACTGACAACACTCACCTCATGTCCACCGTGTTTTAGGGGTTTTGGAGATTAAAATCTTGAATATGTTTGATTGTTTGGTGGCCTCAGAGCCTCCGTACTGATTCCAGTTTTTTTTTAGAAATGTAATACCGTATATTTACTGTGTGAATTTATCATTTAATATAAAAAAACACTAAATGTTAAAATCACATGTGGAGTAATTATGGTCACATCTGGTTTGCAGACACTTCACATATGAGAATGAATTTCACATGTGAATTTTTAAAGCATAAAATTCACGCCGTTAATTGAAAAATATAAATAAATAAAGGACTCAATATTTGTCAACAAAGGATTTTCTTCCTGCCAGTGTGAGGAGGGATTTGGCACAGAATTTAGACCATTTTGTCCAAAATAGAGCAATAGTTCATTACATTTATGCAATTATTTGCATTATTACATTTGCACACTACAATATTTTAAAACTCAGCAGCTCTTTTCACTTTGAATATATTTCTATTATGTTTACTACGATTAATTATTTTTAATTTATAAATCTTATTTATACGTTTAGAACAACTGTCTTTTGTGGTATTTATTTGTATTTTCTCTTACGTTCTTATTTTTGATTGTGCACCATTACAACAAGGTTTGTATGTGCAATAAACCTTTTTCTGATTCTGAAATAGTTCATGTTTTATCATAATGTTATGTGTTAAAAAAAGCAGCAAATTCAAAAGTATTCAAAGTTTTGATAATAACTGATTATCAAACTAGTTGCTGATTCATCTTTCAAATGGAATAAACAGCAAACTACCTAAAACTAGAGTCTTTCATTCCTCTGGGAGATTTTAAAGCTTTATTATTTCATGTTTTTATTAATTATGTGTCTACTGTGTGGTTTCTGTTTGTGTTCTTGACTTGTGAATGTTTCTTGTTCTCGGGTCTCTCTTGAAAAAGAGATCTTAATCTCAATGAGAATGTCTGATTAAATAAAGAATAAATAAACTAAAAAAACAATCATTTATTATGTATACATTTATGTACTTATAATTTAACTTATTTTTAAATACATAACCAGGAGTGTCCTCTGTACTGGCAGATATCATACAGTATCACACACACAGGATGATTGATTTTACAGTGAAAACTGATCAGTAAAGTGGTTGCTTAGCAACACATAACTGTTAGCAGCTTAACGACTCCAGTTGACGTTTAACGGTTAATTATTGTTCTCAAATGTAAATTAACGTAATTTGTCTGCCTATGACCCCTCACTGCATTAAGTATTAAAGCACCGCATCACAATGTTAGATTAATTTAAAGTGATTTGTCACCGTTAACCTGCTTGTTAATCGATGCAGCCGTTCAGATATCAGGATTTCTCCCTTTGCAGCCAGTTAGCTTGCTAATTGTGAACTAACGGTAAAGCGTTAACGTTCACTGCAACACACCGACACGTACCGTAGTTTTCTGTGTAGGAGAAGCACACCGACGCGATACAAAACGTCCCAAAAAACAGACGATTCCTTCGTATGAAAATCCTCCAGGAGAAGACGACAGCTTTGACTTTGGCTGGATGAGATGATAGCTAATGCTAGCTAGCTCCGATGCAGGCGTCACTGTACGTAGAGACGGTCCCGGACGGCTGCACCAGAGAAACACCACCAGCTCTGTCATTTAACGATAATTAAGGTCTTTATCGATTTGATATCCAGAATATAAACACACCAGAGGAAAGAGGAACTTCTCGGCGGTCTGTCGGGTGGATTCATGTCGATGTCAGCCGTTGTTAAATTAGCAAAAACACAAGTTAACCTGATTGAGTGCCGAATTAATTCAATGTAAAAATCAAAGATGGTGAATGACTTCTTGTTCGCTCAGTGCTGCCGCTGCTGGCCGGAAGATGAACTGCAACAACACTCATGAGCAGATAATGCTGTTTTAGTAAGAAGGCTGTAAACACTAGTGTTTTTAATGTCTTTATTTAACTTCAATCTGTCAATTTTTCATTTATTTAATGTATTTTTTTAATTATTATTTTATTTAGCGCTTCATTTGTGCCCACTGCCATTAGACTGTACAACAAGAACTGTGACAACAGGTTAAAACAGCTATGAAGGCCCACCACCCCACACAGTCCTTCATCATCCTACTCACACATTCATTCATCATCCTACTCCACACAGTCCTTCATCATCCTAACCACAAATTCATTCATCATCCTACTCCACACACTCCTCCATCTCCATCGTACTCCACACATTCCTTCATCATCCTACCCCACACACTCCATCTCCATCCTACTCCACAAACTCCATCATCATCCTACCCACACACTCCTTCATCATCCTACCCACAAACTCCTTCATCGTCCTACCCACGCAGTCGTCCATCTCCATCCTACCCCACACATTCCTCCATCATCCTACCACACACTCCTCCATCTCCATCCCGCTTTTTTCCAATTTTTGTATTTTTTCTTTAAAAAAGCATTTAAAATGATTAATCAAGTATGAAGATAGTTGGCGATTCATTTTCTATCGACTAATCAATTAATTGTTGCAGTTCTAATTCCTAAATATTCATTGCAGTCTGTAATAAAATGAAAGACAAATTGCTACATGCATCATTTAACACTTTCATTGTTGTCTTTATATTAAAATCCTACATCCAGCCTGTTTCCTCCTGTTCATACTGACCATTAGAAGATCCCTTCATAATGACCTTACAATGGAAGTGATGGCGGACAAAATCCACAGTTCTCCTTCACTTACATTGAAAGCACATTTGAGGGGAGTTTTTTAATAGCCAGTATGAACAGGAGGAATGATTACAACGAGGAAAACCGAGGAGCGAGGGAGTGAAGAAAATTGTGAACTTGTCCTTTAAAGTTCCTGATTTTAAACCATTTTATTTGGGAAAACTTGGATTTAGATATTTTCACTTTTGCTACTTTTCCTGTCAAAATCCAACAGTTTATGTTGTCATTTTTGAACCAAAACCACCATCTTTTCACGTCCACATACTTCTGACCATGTAGTGGATCAGTTTGAGACAGTCACCCAGATGTTATTAAGAGTACATGTATTTATTAAACATTAACAAACAAACATTTTCATCACACAAGTGTCCATCACTTCCTCTACTGTTTCTTCTTCACCACGTGAGCGCAGTCGTATTTCCCTCTGACCACGGTGAGTTTGACGCCGGGCAGGTCCTGCGTCCGCCCGCCCTGCACCAGCACCACGTTGTGCTCCTGCAGGTTGTGTCCCTCGCCGGGGATGAACACCACCGCCTCCTTCCCGTTAGAAAGCCGCACCTGAGCGCACTTCCTGTTCGCAGAGTTAGGCTTCTTGGGCTTTCGGATCATGGTCTTCAGGATCACCGCCTTCAGCTGGGGGCGGCCGAAAGTGGCGCCAACAGTTTTGGGAGGCGGTTTGGGCTTCCCCTTGCGGTGCATCTGGTTGAGGGTGGCCATTGTCCTGGAGAGGACGGGTCCCGTCCAGGCAGAGGCATGCTGGGACGCTGCAGGGAGGAGCGAGTCATTCACTTGTTAAAAATGAAAAAAGAGTTTTATATTTATCTTAAAGGACAATTTCTCAAGCCTGTCTTAAACCATCAGTCAGTCATCAAATGAACATTAAAGCTGTGTGTCTTGCTGTAATCATTCCTCCTGTTCATACTGACCATTAGAAGATCCCTTCATAATGACCTTACAATGGAAGTGATGGAGGACAAAATCCACAGTCTGAAGCTAATATGAAGCTTCAGCGTCCAAATGAGTCAAATCAAGTAGATATCTTTCAACGTTACAGTCTTTTTAGTGCCAAAGTTCCTCTTTTTGTTACTATACTTCCACCTGCAGCTCAACAGGGAAACACTGTCCGAGGAAACACAAAGAGGGAATTAGATGCTAAAAAGACTGTAAATGTGTCAGATATCCACTTGATATGACTAACTCAGACTGCTGAAGCTGAATAGAAGCTTCACACAGACTTTTAAATGACTGTGTGGACACACTGTGGATTTTAACCTCCATCACTTCCATTGAAAACACATTTGAAGGATCTTTAAATATCCAGTATGAACAGGAGGAATGATTACAGACACCTGACTGCTGGTTTAACACACTGGGAACATTTTGAACCCTCCTTTAATGTCATTCAAAGCTTCAAACATCACTGAACCTTCATTAGTTTCACAGGTTTGAAAGTTTGGTGTAAACTAAATGTAAAGGAACCGATACATTACTCGTTACACGAGATAGTAACAGGTGGAGCTGAAACAATGAGTCCAAATTCAGTCAACAAAAATCAATGAGCATCTATTTTGATTATCAATTGTTTCTGTCATTTTTCAAGCAAATCACAACTGACTAATGGATTAATCAATCAATCATTTCAGCACATGATTGTGTGGAATCAGCGCTGTAAATGTAATTATGCTGAATTGACCATTACATGCACCAATAACCAACTGGTCTGAATATGTTTCTCTATCAGACAGAAACTTGTATTCACTGCAGGTGTAAACTTGCCTTGAAGCAGTGACGTCAGCACTGGTCTCAGGCTCCATAATGACGACATGTCTGAAACAAACCAGAGGAGATTATACAAATGTTTTCATTGTACAAGTTAAACATGTTAAAATGTGTTACTGTAGCAGTGCTTTCATACATTATTTAACTTTGTATTACCTGCAAATGTTCATGAGAAGGACAAAAGATATAAATTTGCTCATTACGTTCTGGGAAATTACAGCCTGCGAAATAAAGTTTGACCTTGATTAGTCGAGTATTTGATTTGGTGGATTAGTCAGAAAGACACAATCCTCTATGGATCTTTTAACAATAAGAGCTCTCAAGGTATTTTCCCAAAATGTTACTGCATCACAACATATATCAATCTAACAGGACAGACTGCTGCCTCTCTGATGACTGTTAAGCTATTTCCATTGAGACGTCCTCTTCTGTACGCCGGTCTTTGTTTACAGTCTGATTAGCAACTTGAGAAGGTCCAGTCGACATTTCAGCTAATCTCTATAAACAGATATATGCATATGAATGCAGATATATTATTTAAAATAAGCTAATAAAAAGCTAAATCATCATCAGATGATAGCTGATGGGTTCTGAGATTGCATTTCAGCCTGCATTGTTTACCTGCATGCAAACAAAGCCTGCTCAGACGTGATTGGTCGATACTACAAACTGACCACCAACGGAAACCAGAACACCATAAACAGAAATCTGCATTTATATGCAGACTATTTGCCTTTTACAGCTGACACTCAGCATACATACACTGAATGCTTGACACTCATTACATTCATTTTGACATTTGAATAACACTATAATATCTGTGGCACTATGACATGTCCTCAGAAACACGGGAACACACATCAGCTCCGTACCACCAGCGTCATAATGCTTCATTCTGTTGACTTTTACACCAAACTCAATTCAAAATTTGCCAGAACTAAACTGTACTCACGCTGGTGAACATGGCTGAACAAGAAAAATTAAAATCTTCTGTCCCATTCGGTGTGATAATAAATAAATTCACTAACAATCTAAACAAACAATGAGCAGATTGGTTCTCGTCGCTCCATACAGCACACAAGAAGGCTTCAATGCAGTGGTGGAAAGTAACTAAATACATTTACTCAAGTACTGTATTTCAGTACAGTTTAGAGGTACTTGTACTTTACTTGAGTATTTCCATGTGATGCTACTTTCTACATGTCAGAGGGAAATATTGTACTTTCTACTCCACTACATTTATTTGACAGCTTTAGTTACTTTTCAGATGAAGATTTGACACAATGGATAATATAACAAGCTTTTAAAATACAACACATTGTTAAAGATGAAACCAGTGGTTTCCAACCTTTTTGGCTTTTGACGTCTTACAAAAAGCAGTGTGTAGTCGGGGTCACATTTCACATGTCTATGAGTTGTTAACAGCTCCACCAAATAGTGATTTTTCCCTCTAAACTTCTCACATGCTTTCATTTCAATAAATGTTCAAATGATCCAATATTTCAGCAAAAATCAAAGATTAGAGAAAAAGTCCAAAAACTGAAAACAGATTTGTGTATCAGAACTTTGTTTTTTCTTCTTTCCTCTCCCATTAATCATCTCACCACCCCTCAGATTTATCTGCTGACCCTTTGGAGGGGCCCGACCCCTAGGTTGGGAACCACTGGACTAAACTCGCTAACTGTATATAAAGTAGTGTAAACTAGCTCCACCTCCAGCAGCTACAACAGTAACATGCTGCTCTAACACTGATGCTTCACTATTAATAATCTAATGATGTCATATATAATAATATATCAGTCAGAGGGACCAAACCACTACTTTTACTGCAATACTTTAACTACATCAAGCTCATAATACTTATGTACTTTTACTGCAATACTTTAACTACATCAAGCTCATAATACTTATGTACTTTTACTGCAATGCTTTAACTACATCAAGCTCATAATACTTATGTACTTTTACTGCAATACTTTAACTACATCAAGCTCATAATACTTATGTACTTTTACTGCAATACTTTAACTACATCAAGCTCATAATACTTATGTACTTTTACTGCAATACTTGAACTACATCAAGCTCATAATACTTATGTACTTTTACTGCAATACTTTAACTACATCAAGCTCATAATACATGCAGGATTTTTACTTTTACCGTATTGGTACTTTTACTGAAGTAAAGTGCTGCTTCGAGGTTATCGGAGTTATTTGTTTGTTATTATATCATTTGAAATTAACTTGAAATAAGATGGTCTACGTGAAACTAATTAATACCGAACTAATTAGCGACCTCTGACCTTTGTATTAGATCTTAAATTAACTTGATTACTTGTCTTTAATTTCTAATGAACAAGAAACTGTGAAATAATAATATTGTCTAAATGGAGTCTGGAGTTACTTTAGTTCCACTGATTAAAACGACACCAAACAGTCATGATGCAAACTGCAGTATATATGTAGCTATTATTATTATGTATACAAAACGCCCGAGACCACTTTCCCATTCACTCGATTATATATTCACTGTATATTTTATAAGGAATACATGCATGATAGTCAGTGGCTAAAAGCTAACTGGCTAACTGACAGGAACACAGAGGTTATCGCTGGTTTAATCTCTTCTCACCTGTTCAGACAGCTGAAAGCTCCACCGGCAGATTGTCACAGTCTGTCTGCTAAGCTAAAGCAGCTTTTCACTTAGTTTATCTGAAGCTATTTATCGCATATTGATTGAATATCATCCAAGGACTTCACACATCCCAGCGTGAAATACTGTGTGCCGGAAGTAATTCTGTCAATGTACAAGTACTTCCGGATTTCTTCTTCTTGATTTTTTGTGGCGGTTGGCGTCCAAAATACCACATTATCGCCATCTAGTGGATTTAAACTGAAATCTCCACTGACTAAATAAAAAAGTAACCCATTTCCCACACATTTCCCCCTCTGCTATAACTTTTTTTCAGATGTTTGAGAGAAACTCAAATAAACTTTTCTCAACATCTGCTGCACATCTTCTCCAGAAACTCCAACAACACCCAGAAATCTACTTGCTGCATCTACTATTATGTTAATTTTCCCAAATTTTCTTTCCAGTAATACAGTTAATTACCATTGCCAACAAGGCCAAAAACTTCCCCTGATCCCTACAAAAGCAAAAGTCAAGTCAAGCCATTTTTATTTATTTGGCGCCACATCACAACAGAAGTTATCTCAGGGCTCTTTTCACATAGAGCAGGTCTAGTCTGTACTCTTTAATTTACAGAGACCCAACATTCCTCCATGAGCAGCACTTGGTGACAACGACAAGGAAAAACTCCCCTTTAACAGGAAGAAACCTCAGGTAGAACCGGACTCTCGGTGGGCGCCATCTGCCTTGACTGGTTGGGCTGAGAGAGAAAGAAGGAGGGAGGGAGGGGGGGAGACATAGAGAAGCACAGCAACAACAATAATAACAATAAAAACAATAATAATAATAGAAATATGAATAATAAGAATAATAATAGTGGGTGTGGGTTTCAAGCAGGACCACAGCAGCAGGGCGTCCCTACAGTCCATGGATCCATAACCAAGCGGTCCACGACCCTGATCCATAGAAACCTGCAAGATGAGAAAGCACAAAAACTCTGAGGATTCTACCTCCTTAGCTTCTTGTCTCACATCATAACATTTCTTACCTGCTGCCTCAAGCTTAAGTCTCTTCTTAGATCTGACCCTGATAATTTCTGCCTCCCTTACTCTCTTTTGACAGTTAGCCTATCATGCTGCATGATTCCCTTTGCAAAGAAGACAGTCTGGATCTTTCTCACAGCCTCCTTCACAATCATTCTCCCTACATTTACCACATGTGGAAAAATCCCTCCTACAATACAACTTTGACCAAACATCCAACAATTCTTGCACTGCAAAGGTTTGGGAACATACTGCCTTACGGTGTACAACACATGGTCCAAGAACAGGCAAGTACTCCAAACCAAAGTGAAGCATAAAAGATTTAGTCTCTTTTCATTAACTACCTCATCAAACCTCTTCATTTTATAACTGTCTGTCAACCCTTTACACTCTTTAAATATCCTTGCATCTACTTCTGTGTGAGACTCCATCAACAACACCTTTTATTGGAGCTTTGGAGCCGACTACACACTGCTTTTTGTTAGACATCAAAAGCCAAAAAGGTTGGAAACTACTGGTTTCATCTTCAACAATGTGTTGTATTTTAAAAGCTTGTTATATTATATATAATTTTATTACATATAAATGTAGTGGAGTAGAAAGTACAATATTTCCCTCTGAAATGTAGTGGAGTGGAAGTATAAAGTAGCATCAAATGGAAATGATCAAGTAAAGTACAAATACTTCAAAATTGTACTTAAATACAGTACTTAAGTAAATACACTGAGTTACTTTCCACCACTGATTAAAGTGTATTAATCCAGCTTATCAGTGTCCACTGTAATGTGTCAGCGGTTTATTTCTGTGTTCTCAGATATCAGCTGCGTCCACAGATTATTGATTGTGATTGATGAAATTGCCCCTGATAAGAATCCATTAGAGCTCTGCTTCCAGTCGAAGGTCTCGTCCTTCACAGCAGATCAGCAGATCTATATCAGAGAACCACAGTTACATATTAAACTGGGAGGGAGCTCCAGGCGTGCAGACAGACGCTCAGGTGAAGCATTGCTGAGCTGCAGTCAGTCGGTGTGAAGATGAAGATGAGGCTGGAACTCTTCCTGGTCATCACAGCGGTGATTTGTGCTTCCAGCAACCCGCTGAACAAGGCAGCGGGGAGGAAGAAGTTGCTGCTGATCTCCTTTGACGGCTTCAGGTGGGACTATGACCAGGATGTGGACACGCCGAACCTGGACCAGCTGTCTAAGGACGGAGTGAAGGCCAAATACATCACACCCCCAATGCTGACCATGACATCCCCGTCCCACTTCACCACCATCACCGGTAACACACTCCTGCATTATTATTATCTTCCTACTTCTAATCTCTTCTAATTAGGGCTGCAACTAATGACTAATCAATGAATCTGCCAATGATTTTCTTGATTAATTGATTGGTTGTTTGGTCTATAAAAAGTCAGAAAATGGTGAAAAATGTTGATCACTGTTTCCCAAAGTGCAAGATGATGTCCTCAAATGTCTTGTTTTGTCCACAACCCAAAGATCTTCAGTTTACTGTCACAGATGACTAAAAAAACAATTTTTTTCCTTAAAAGATGACTCAAAATAATTAATTGATTATCAAATTAGTTGGCAATTAATTTAATAGTTGAAAACTAATCTACTAATTGTTGCCGCTCTACAATTAATACTATTAGCCTATTACTACTGTAGTAACAGTAATATAGGAGGTAGCAGTACTACAACTTCTGCTATTGTTTAGGCTAATACTACATTAAGTGATAGAAGTTGTAGATAGAGTACTTCAATAATCCAAAATAGAAATCTCAGAATTACAGCAGCAAAGTACAAATTCTGTACTGTAATATTTACGTTGAATAAACATTGTACAATGGTAGTGGCCATTAGACTGCACATTAGCAGTGCAAGACAGTAGATAATCATGTATGCTATGACGTTAGGTGGAGAATTGTCCTTAGAATTAAAACAAACATAGAATATATTAATGCTCACAGCTGGAGGCAGATAATAATAATTAAGTATAACAACAGCAGATATGCTCAGCAAGAGAACTGAACTTATGTCTTTATAAATAGCACATAGAGCTGTAAACTGCCTCACTACATGTCTGTAGTTTTAGTCGTATCTAAGTAATCATATACTTTAACTTCTATGATTAGTACAACAAATAATTATACTCGCACTATACTTGTTTTTGTACTTCACAGTGTTGCCGTCATGATGTTTTTCTAAGCTGATTGTGGCAGATGTACATTTTTAGTTTGGAGTTTGGTTTGGATAATAAATCAAACAGCAAGATAAGATATAATGTTTTGTCCTGAAGTAAATTTGTTCTGTGCTCCAGGATACACACAAGGAAAAGCATGACATGAAAATGTGAAAAAAAAATTACAGTTATGATGTAGACCATTAGATTATGTAATCTGCGTTGTAGGCAGGAATAAACATTCATATACTGGGTGTGCTCAGTAAAAGTGGACTTTGAGGTGAGTTAATTGCATAATATGAAGGTTAAAGGCCAATAAACATGAATTAAAATAGAATCATTTCTTCTCAGTGGTATCTACTGTATTTGTGCAGATAACTTTGATAGATAAGTAGTAGTATAGTTTTATTTGCAGATCTTAGTAATGCTTTATTTTACCGTTCCTTTAATTTGATACTAATTTCCTGTAAATTTGTAGGTACTGACCAGTTAGAATATTTTACAGAATTTGTTACAAATTATTTAAAAAACATAAAAAGCTTTAGGTTGGTTAATTGATAAGTGTCCCCAATTATGTTTGGGTTCAGTTGTTAATTTGCAAAACTTCCTAATAAATTAGATTCTTACAAATAGGATTTTTTCCAATAATTTCCTAAATGTAGCTGCTGGGTAACTGTTAATTCTTCAGACATTTCTTTGAAAAGGTTGTTTAATATGGTACTTTATTGAAAACATGCTCATTATAGAGTTTTTAAAAAAAGAATCTATATGTTGATATGTAGTTTGACACACAAAACCATACACTGAAAACTTTTTTTTTCTGTCTGTTAAACAATTAAGAGCCTACTTTGATAAGAATTTTTGCAAATGAACAATTAGGAACCCAAATATGAGGCCACTAAACCAACTTAACACCTTTTTTCATTTCTTCTTATAATTTGTACCACATTGCATCAGCCTTTCTGTAAAATGTCCTAAAAGTTTACCGGTAAATACCTGCAAATACCTGCAAATTACCAGGAAATAAAGTGTTACTAAGGTTTTGATAAATCTGTCTCAACTGTTTTCACAGGTACTATTTTTTTCAGTAGAAAGTAATTCCAGTGGAAACGGTCTCCAGTGACCCTGTTTCTGAAAGAGACATTGCCATTAAATTTAAAAAAAGGTTTTAACACCACCAACCAACATCAGACCAACATCAGACCACCAGACCAGCTCTCTCCATACGTTGGGGAGGTGTCCACTGCTGCAACTCCCATAAATCGCCTTTTTGTTATGTAATATTGCACCAATAATAAAAATAAAAATGTTTTTAAGCTATATTGCATTCAACCTTCTTTGTTTTGGGGTGGAAGCAGAAATCTGAGACAAAGCTGGACACATTCAACCAAAACTGTCTGCATGGAGAGAAACCACTGGAGGGAGCCGAGTAATTATAGTGAAACAACCCTTTAAAGAGGACAAATTACATATCCAGATTTTCATGTGCATACTCTGTTTTATCTGAGATGTGTGTGTATTGTACATTTAACAGCACAGTATTTGTATGTTGTGGAGGACCTATTAATGGTCAGACAATATTTTCTTCGCTTTTGAGTTAGGCATCTCCATCCTTGGGCCACAAAATAAGATGTAGTGAGATCTAAACTGTCCGTACAGGAGCTTCAGCTGGACAGAATATAGGAAATGGTCCTTTACTAAATTTACAGCATCTTTGACTGTTTGAAATTACTCAACATTGTTGGTTTTGAGTGCTTTGTTGAGTGTCACTGTGCTGTTTCCTGTTCATCAGGCAGATGGGTGGAGGATCACGAAGTTGTCCACAACCTGATGTTCAACTCCGAGACGAACCTAAAAGTTCCCATCAAACAGACAATGACCAGATCAGAGTGGTGGGACAACGGAGCTCTGCCATTATGGATCACAGCACAGAACCAGGTGATTGATCAGGATGATTTATAACCAAAAACACTGATGCTAACATACGTAGACAACAAGGATTAAGTTTAAATTTAGAATGAATTGTAATTTATTTAACCTTGTTTTAAAACAATAAAATTATTAAAATTTTAATTTAAAACAAAGAGTTGTTTTGAATTCCACATACACTGTCCTGCTCCTTGTAGATTCATCCACCACTGAAAATAGTCCCCAACAAATGCACTATTCCTCCTGTTTGTGTAACGTTTTCTAAAAACTGAATTGCCCAGCTGTTGCAGGAAATAACCAACTTTTTAAAAAAAAAGCTATGTATTTGTGAGTTGTTTTTAAATATTTACTTCTTCAGTCGGTAGATATCTACAATTTGTTCAGTGATTCAAAGAGTTCAGGTGGGAATTAAGAATGGGGATGTCATCTTCCTATTATAGCTACATAGCTGCATCAATTAAAAAACAGCAGCAGAAAAATGGCCACAAAAATGGTGACAAGCATGGAGGAGATGAACACAACTCTACAGGATGTTGTAAGTTGACTTACAGATACAAGTACCAACTTTATTTCTTCAGTCCTTGTGAAAAACAGCAGGCAGCTGTTTTCAGAGAAAAAGCTGTAAAAAGCCACTGTACACTACTTGCTCAGTACCAAACGGCAAACAGACACAGTTAGCTGTAGACTAGCTGGTGAACATAGTGGAGCATTTAGCAGCTAAAGAGCCAGATATTTCCCTCAGGAGTTGGTAGAGAGCAAAAATAGAGTTAAAAGAGAGTGAATATTGGACTCACATTCACCAGATGGACAGAAACACGACTCCACATGAATGATAATGTTGTGAACTTTAAAGGTGATTTAAAGGTTTCTGCTGCCCCCAAGTGGCCACAAAATCAGTTATTGTAGGTTTAAGTCCACAACCTAATTCATCTGCTGTTTTTTGTGTTTCCTTGTTGTTTCAGGGTCTGAAAACCGCTTCCTTCTACTACCCAGGAGGCGGGGCCAACTACAGCGGCCAGGCGGTCAACCGAGCGTTGGTGCTGGAATATGGCCACCCAGATGACAATGAGACTGAGTGGCGCGAAAACATCGACAAGGTGATGAGCTGGTTCTCAGAAGAAGACTTCCACCTGGTGACAATGTACTACGGTGAGCCAGATAGTGTGGGCCACGCCAAGGGGCCCGATCACCCAGACAGGAAGGTGATCATCAAGCAGATTGACCGCACCATTGGCTACCTGAGGGAGGCCATCGAACGCCATCACCTGACCGACAGCCTGAATGTCATCATCAGCTCCGACCACGGCATGACCACCGTCAAGAAGCGACCACAGGTGGACGAGGTCGTTCTCAATAAGTACTTGAATTTACTGAAGCTCACCAGCTTTGAGATCCTCGACTACGGCGGGTTTGGCATCATAAAGCCGCGGCTGGGGAAGGAGCAGGAGGTTTTTGATGCACTGTCCAAAGTACCAAATATAACAGTCTACAAGAAAAATGAGATGCCCGAGAGCTTCCATCTTGCCAAAAGTGAGCGCTTGCCTCCCATCATAGTCGTCGGAGATCTGGGATTCAACCTGAACTCTGTGAGTTTTACATCAAACCTTCTGCACCCCAACAGATCATCATCAATCCATGTATTCATCTTTTTTTTAAGAATGTATTTTGGTCTTAAGTAATAAGTGTATAGTAAAGAGATGATAGGGAATGAGGGAAGAAAAAGAAACAAAATAGCATTCAACAAAGATCCCCGAGTGGACTCAAACCGGTGACGTTGCAGTTTGGGGTCGGCCCCTCCTTCTTTTTGTTACTATACTTCCACTGCAGCTCAACAGGGAAACACTGTCCGAGGAAACACAAAGAGGGAATTTGATGCTAAAAAGACTGTAAATGTGTCAGATATCCACTTGATATGACTAACTCAGACTGCTGAAGCCTCATATAAGCTTCACATCAACTTTTAAATGACTGTGTGGACACACTGTGGATTTTGGCCTCCATCACTTACATTGAAAGCACATTTGAAGTCACTAGTTTGAGAGCTAACACTATGAGGAGTTGATGAAAAGGAAGTTGACAGTTGACAGAAGTCTCTCAGTTACACTGTTTTCATAAATATGCCTAAAAATAGTTTTTACCTCATTTAAAAAAACTGAAAAATATCCATCTAGTATGCAGCTGTGGTTTAAATGTTCCTGTCCTTGAGGAGAATTCAAGTTTCAGTTTGACTTTAAATTCTCCTCCGAGTTTTCACACCTGAAACCACATATTCTGAACTTGACCTCCGACTTTGGAGACACCTGAACAGTTTCATTTGAAGGCAGCATAAAGTCGTAGATCAGCAGTGATGTGAGGAAACAGCAGCTGACTCAGACTAAACCCGACTCTCTCTAAATCTGTTTCTTCATCTTTTTGTTTCCCACCAGAGATTCATCGTCTACGTCAACAAAGGTGACCACGGCTTCCATAACGGAGAGATGGACATGAAGACCATCTTCAGGGCCTTCGGACCCGACTTTAAGAGGAACTTCCTGTCCGAGCCGTTTGACAGCATCCACATCTACCCTCTGATGTGCAAACTGCTGCAGATCGAACCGGCACCGCACAACGGATCGCTGGCCGTGACCGAGAACATGCTGCTAAACAGCGGTGAGTCTGACACACAATAGTGTCTTTAAATAACAGACGAGCTGGACGAAGGAACAACAGTGAGTCTATTATTTTCTCCGTGAGTCTGTTTACCAAAGAAACAGAGAAAAGCTGAGTTTAAGTCCTTAAATCCACCCAAGCCTAGACTGGCAATTGGGAGCACCCAGACTTTTCCCGGTGGCCTGGCCTGCTAAATGATCCGGCATGCCCGCTGCAGGCCACAGATTTTTTAAATTTATTTATTTTTACCCTGAACCAACACTGCTCTGCGCTGCGACAGTAGAGAGCAAGTCGAGAGAGAGAGAGTAGTTGGCAGTTATATGTTTCGTTTGGCAGTAAGTGAATTTAGAAGCTAAATGACTTAGCAGCAAGATGGATGGTGGAAAAAAGAGGAAGGGAGGAGCAGAGAGGGAGATAGAGAAAAAAAGAAAGGTAAATAAATATGCTAGCTAGCTGATGTTTGCTACCTAGCTAATGTAGCTAATGCTACCGATGCATCATCATCGGTCCCTGTCAATGTTAAAGCAGCCAAGAAACTGGACAATCACTAATAAAAGTGGTTGTTCCCTTTCTAATTTCCTCAAAAACATTGATGGCATAATTGGTATATCTAGTCTGGTTAATGTGGTCAATATTATTTGAAAAGTCATTGGTTTTGGTGAAATTTTCAGTCAGTGAGTTCATACTTTGAACTCATAATTTAAAATTATTGAGATAACACAATGTCTTCTGTCACACTATTCAGGCTACTGTAATATGTTGAAACTTAAAGATCTATGTCATTTATTATAAGAGCTGGATACCAGACTAAAAATGGCTTCCATTCAGTCCCATAGGAATTGTTTGGCTGGCGCATACACCAAAAAAAGTTTCCATCTTTTTTTTCTAGGTTTGCTTCTGCATTGTGCGGCCCACTGAATATGCACAGAAGTGTTTCCCCCGCTGGCCACGCCCACGAGTTCCCGCTCAGCCCATAGACTTTACATTGTGATGATGTCACAGATATTTAAGTTGCTTTTCTCGGCTTGAGGAAAGTTTTACAAATATAAAACCTCCATGGATCAAAGGTTCATAATAGAAAGAGTCATAATTGACATTAATTTGGTATTCAAATGCACTAAAATTCACCAGAATGCAGGAAATCAAGTCGTTGTAACTAAAATTTTCCTAGTGGGGGACCCTCAGACCCCCCTCTTAAACACTGGCCTGACTGGGCCTATAGTTCTTGCTATATTTCCAGACCTGAATGATTTTCCCAGTCCGGCCCTGAATCCACCTCCATGTTGTCAGTTTAAGACACAGTAGTTTGTGAAACAGGAACTTGCAGATTGCAAAAACTAACCCTAACGTTGTGTGGTTCCCTCCGTGACATTGTCTGCAGTTCGAGGCGTCCTGTCAACAGTTTTACAGACGTCTCTTTGACAGTGGTGGTCTGTGGGGAAAAAACTTTTTGGGCCGCAGGGAGATTTTTTGCTGCAATACTGCAATACCTAACCCAGCTCTTATTATACATCCATGGTTCAGCATCATCAGGCTAACGTTAGGCTAACCCATTGTTGCTAACTTCGGGGCTAACCTCCCTTTACTTTTCCAGGAGTTAACGTGATTTTTCTTGGTCTTGACAAGCTGCAACATTTATTAACTGACACACTGTAGTCTGTATTGTACATTTACTGATCTATTCTTTAAAAGGAGCTACGCTACTAGGAGTTTCCCAGGCAACGACACAGACTCACGATTAGAAAAACTGCTGCTCAGAGGGTCCCAAACCCTATTGATTTCTAAATGAATAGATATTTTGCATCATTTTTGGCATTTAAAAAACATTTTTTTGGCCTGGCGGGGTTCTTATTGGCCTGGCGGCTCACCAAGCCTGTACAATTATGGGGGAAACACTGTATGTTATTTAATGTTTGTGTTGGTTAAAGGGCTTTTTTAACCTTGGATGGGTAACTGTTAGTGTATATCAGTAAACTGGGTCGGGTATTGTGCTCTTGCTCTGTTCTTTGGAGAGATTTGTTAACTGTATTATATTGGTACATTAAAAATATGGTGTGCTGTGCTCTTTTTTCTTTTTGAAGGTGGAGAGAGCACCACAGTAGTACCGGAGCCCACTACTACAGAGAAACCCACAGGTACAAGACATTTTCTATTTTGTTAGTATATTAGTTGTTAATTTAGTTATTTATTATTGAATAAATATTGAAATGCACCTTTGGTTTTATTTGAGGTTCATAACAGTACCTTGTACTAAGCAATTGTTGGCTCATTAGTTTGGTATTCAAATGCAGTAAAATTCACCAGAATGCAGGAAATCAAGTTGTAACTAAATTTTCCTAGTGGGGGACCCTCAGACCCCCCTCTTAAACACTGGCCTGACTGGGGCTATAGTTCTTGCTATATTTCCAGACCTGAATGATTTTCCCAGTTCGGCTCTGAATCCACCTCCATGTTGTCAGTTTAAGACACAGTAGTTTGTGAAACAGGAACTTGCAGATTGCAAAAACTAACCCTAACGTTGTGTGGTTCCCTCCGTATAGAGACGGGGTTAATAAAGATCTAAACAAAGACTGAGAGTCTACACCCAAAGCGTCTGTAATAATAAAATGTATTTATATAGAATTTGTTGAAAAAATGCTAGAAAGTGCTTTAAAAGGCAATAAAACAAGATAACAAATCATAATAATAAAACAGGGCAGCACCATGATTCACTTTTTCACAGATAGATGATGAAAAGATGAAAGAAATAATCAGTAAGAGATCAGATTGAGTCTAATTAGACAAGAAGCAACTTCAGCCGTCTATGGATCAATTGTAATAACAGTTAGGACTGCAGATAATGATTTTTTTCTCTTCACAATCAATAAAATGCTAAAAAATAGTGGAAAAAAAGGCATCTACAATTTCTCAGAACCCACAGCGATGTTTTCAGTTATTTTGTTTGTGTGATTAAGAGGCTATGTTCACATTATTTACTGAAATAGCCCAAATTTTTGCCTCCAAGTGACTCAGATCAGAATTTTTCACAGAAGTGTGAATAAACCAAATCTGATTGTTTCATATCAGATCGAGGCCATTTGCATATGTGGTTCTAGATCTGATTCATATCTGATCTCTGGCTGTGCAACCACTGTCACAACACTCAGATCAGATACAAATACATGTCACTTACAGACATAAACCATCGAGATAAAGATCAGATCTGACAAAAAAAATCAGAAATTAGCATTTAGACCTGTAATGTGTGACTGTAACTGTCATCTGATATTCAATTTTCTTTCATATATGGCAAAGAAAAAATGCAAATTGTCACATTTGAGAAGCAGGATAAAAGAACATTCAGCATTTTTGCTTCTAATATGACGGAAACGATTAATTGATTATCACAATAGCTGCAGATTAATTTTCTAATAATGAGTTCTGTCTGTTTTCAGGTGGATCACAGACAACTCATCTGTCTGTTGCTCTGCTGCTGTCGACGCTGCTGCTCTTCATCTTCACAGGGCTGTAACAGATCCAGGATCAGATCTACACATCTGAGATCAGGGCTCGTATTTATCAAACTTGTAAGAATACTTCTAAAACACTTAAAAAGTCTTAAAAAGCAAAGATTTAGGTTTAGAAGGTTTTTAAATGAAGCTCTTAAATATTTTTTCTACCACAGGCAGTGATGTTAGTTATAAAATATATTTTTAATGTGATTTCTGCTGTTGGTAGACGAGGTGCGTCAGACAAATCAGAGAATTTAGTTCCACACTGACACATGCAGATCAATGAAGATGATCAGAAAGTGATTGATCGTCAAGTAAATGCAGATTTACTCTTGTTTGACAAATACGAAATTTGAAAAAGTGCCGTAACATCCCATCAAATGTTCAAATAAAAATATAATAGAATATAAAACAACTCTATTCTTACTGATGCTGCTTCAGTAATGTATTATTGATCCTGATCAACGATATTTAGTCCAATCAGCAGTTATCAATGATCTACTCTGAATCGACTGAACACAACCCTGCAGCTCTCGGACATTTAAACTCAACTACTCTCCAAAATGTTTGTGACTAAAAGTGAAGATTTTTACTTTTATCTTAAGAATTAGATAATTTTAGCAGTTTGATATTTACAGTTTGAGTCCTGATCTACAGATCCAGACTTCCATCACTTCATCTGAAACACCTTAACATCAGATAACACTATATTTATGGGAATTATTATTGATATTATTTATAAACAAAATCAACTTATGATCAGATTCTCTTTCAGTCATTTTATTGTTAATACTGATGCAGAAGAAGCACTTCTTATATTTCATACAGCAGAGTTGCAGATCTGTGAATAAATCAGTAAACTCTGGTCAACAAAGCACATTTTATATAATTATAAAGTGGATTTGTTATTTAAAATAAGTAATTTGTATCCTGTACCATAAAAAATAAATTCAATAAAACGATTATAACTTGATCAGTTTTGCTTGGCAGTTTCTTTATAAATAAAACAGTTTTATTGTTTTCATGAAACAAATGTAACAAACAATTAAAAACACTTAATATGCTACATATTACATGTGTTGAAACGTATATATTCAACGTTTCTGTGGTTTGCAGAAACATACAGAAACTAACTCTAGTGGTGAGATTGCAGATTGCAACAGACTGAATACCCCTCCCCTCCCCCTCCTCATACATACGTGTGAATATTATATTTCATTTCTGTCTATAGATCCCATTAAAAAACATTTTTTTTCTCATCAAACAGCCTCCCAGCTTCCTCAGAAAATGTATAAATTGTGTTTTCCTTGAAACAAATGAAGGAATGTTTGTTTTCTCAACCCAGTCGCCAGAACAAAACATTAGCATTGAACATTTCTGCAAACCACAGAAACATTGAATATATACATTTCAACACGTATCATATCAACATTTCTACAAACGTAGCATATTAACATTTCTATTTGTTGAATAATGATGTTTTATGGTGTGACAACGCTGTGGTTAAGGTCTGGTTGGGTTTAGGCACAAAGACCACTTGGTTAGAGTTAGGGTTAAAATAAAATAAAAAATAAAATAAAAACGGCTGCAAATGTCTCAATGTCTCACTGAAAATACCCACGGGCTTTTATAGGTTGAAACGGGAAGCGGACATTGATTTCGAGGTGGTCTCGAACCGTGCTCTGCTGATTTCCAACTTTTTGCTAAGAAACTTCCTAACCGTCCAGCGACCCCTCCTCTTCCTGATAGGAAAGTCAGCTCATATAAATCTCATGTGAATTCTTCACTCTAGAAATTTTGATATGATACGTTTTGTTGAAATGTTAATATGCTATGTATTACACGTGTTGAAACGTATATATTCAATGTTTCTGTGGTTTGCAGAAACATACAATGCCAACATTTTATTCTGGCTTAAACTCACTCCAAAGTTGACATATCCCACTTCTAGTCAGATGACAGATGCAGAGACCACAGGTTTTTAAAGGTCCAGTGTGTGGGATTTACTGGCATCTAGTGGTGAGATTGCAGATTGCAACAGACTCCCCTCCCCCTCCTCATGAACATACTTGTGAATATTATACTCCATTTCTGTCTATAGATCCCCATAAAAAACACTTTTTCTCATCAAACAGCCTCCCAGCTTCCTCAGAAAATGTAAAAAATGTTTTCCTTGAACCAAATGAAGGGATGTTTGTTTTCTCTTCAGCTGACTAAAAGATGAAAACAAATGAAAACAGTCAGAGTTACAATTTAAATGTTTAAACTTTAATGATGCTGGAAACCAAATCAAAAATCTGCACAGAACAAAATAAACAGGAAGTGAAATAATACAAGATAGATTAGTATTTCCCTGATACAGTCAATCAGACAATGATGTAGCCCCAAGTTAGACTGCTGCTGGTTAGGGGGCCTGTTGGGTCCTGGTGAGGATGGGGGAGGTGCTGCACAGGGTCCAGCTGCCACCCAGAGGGAGAAAGGTTGCAGTTGATGGAGACAGACTAGTCCCATACAGAGGGTATTCTCTCCCTTTCCAAAACCCTGAGTCCACTCCACCTTCCCCAAGTGCCATCGTGGACACTCTACACATGCCTAGGCCCAGGAGAAGGACCCCAAGGTGACCTATGAACACAAACCCCCCAGAGACACTAGCTGTGCCCCTTGTCCCATGCCTCTTCTCCCAATATGTTTACTTAAATACAATATGTTATACTTATTCTGATACTTGGCTGCCTACATTTACACCTTGGTGATGTTTTATGATCTGGTGAATGGTGAAACTACTTTGCAGAGATAACAGGCCAGTCGCACCTGTCCACTGAAAGGAGGGACTGTGAGTGTGTAGAGATAGGAAAAGGTCAGCTGGAGCTGTTGTAATACAGCAGATCAGGAAAACTATCTGTGGAACAGGAATGACGGCACCAACAGCATCATTTTATTCATAAAATAAAAGTTACTGAGTCATGAGTCAATCACAACAAAAACACTCTTGTAACTTTTTCTTCATAAGCCAAACACTTCCCCTTTCTTCTTCTCTGTTTTAGTGCGTCAAACATGACGTCACACAGCTGCGTCTCCTATAAAATCATCCTGAGCCTGAAAAGACTCAGACTCTCACAAACTAAATGAGCAATATTTTATTAAAACATAATCTGCAGGCTGCAGCTGTTTTTATTTCTCCTTTATATCGGTTCTGTTCTGTCAGTAATTAACGGTCTTAAATTGTCTATTTGTGTCTTACTCTGTGACAGACAGACGCTGCTGTAGATCTATAATCAATTAATAAAACATTGGAGCAGTTATCAGCTGTTTTCCTTCCAGTTATCACTATGTAGAAACTATTAAGTAACAGTTTAAAGTGTTATGGGTGAATTTCAAGTTTAAACTTTAGAGTTTAAATTATTACTAATTAATTTCTGACTTCTACATATCTGACAGTTGAGATGATGCATCATGAGCAGTTGTCTCCTCATAATAACGATGGAGTGAACGAGGATGTCTCGTTTGATGAATTAAATTCCTCCTTCCTCACATCTCTTTCACATCCTCGCGGGGAGGAGCTGGGACACGAGGAGTCAGGGAAGTGAAGAGACACGTCAGCATAATGAAAAGCTCCCTGTGACTCCCAGCCAATCAGCTCTCAGCCTGCTCTTGTTCCTTGTTGTTTCATGAGTTCAGTTTGTATTGTAGTCCTGGTTTTCAGTTCAGTCTTGTTGGATCGTTTGTTCGGTTTTGTTCTGTTCCTGAGTTGTTTAATAAATATATTCTTCAGTTCCTTTTGCCTGCTGTGTCCTGCATTTGGGTTCATCTGCTCTGCACCTCATGACATTATCATCTTTATCTTTCATCATCCTCCTGTCGACTTCCTGCTGTGTTTCTGCATCTTTTGTCTTCTTGTTTTAACTTTATCTAAACTTCATGTTAATTTTGTCCTACTTTTGTTTGGCCTTACTGTTTGGGATGATGATGTCGCTCTAGGTTGATGCTACTCGTTATAATGCTGTTTCTGAATCAACAGAAAGCATCTTAAAACCTAAAAAGTATTACGGTATTTCCATCATTTTTGGTCATTACCATCATGGCATTTAAATTAGATTATACCATGGTGTTACCATAGAATTATTTAAGTGCTAAAGTCGTACTTTAACTATACACACATTTTTCCATAGTGGTAAATTATTTATACAACAGCTGATACCACAGGCAAACAAAAAAATAGAATCAAACTACCAGGATACTTTTTTGTGGGGGAAATAAATTCAGAGACAAAAATATCTGGCATCCGGAAGGAGTCTAGTTTGTAAAAAGGTGAAAACAGTTTCTCATGTTCCCATCTTTTCCACATTTGGTCTCATTTGTCAGTTCCTCTCTGAGCAGAATGTGTAGTTCCCTACTGTACTACAATACTACTGCAAACCCAATCATGAAAAGACGGAAACTACCTGATCTGGGGAAATGTGTCCTGTCAGCACAGATAAGGCTGATATTCACTGTTCACATGTGGGGTTGGTTTGATATAAAGCTCAAACCATCCCTTCACAGCTATAAAAGTCAACCAGTGTAATGGAAAAATAAAATATGTTTACTTAAATACAATATATTATACTTATTCTGATACTTTGCTACTTACTCTTACACTTTGGTGATGTTTTATGATCTGGTGAATAGTGAAACTACTTTTCAGAGATAACAGGCCCAGTCGCACCTGTCCACTGGAAGGACAATGAGGGACTGTGAGTGTGTAGAGATAGGAAAATAAGTCCTACTGCACTGTCTGTTGAGAGAACAAAAGTGAACTGTGAGTGTAGAGATAACTGAAGAGGCTGAGAGTATAACTATGGACTGCTCAGAGCATAACTTCGTACTTTACCTAAGACAGCTCTCTGTATCTGTTGTTGGTTCTGTACTTGCTTGTAAGTGTACTATTAAACCCAGACAGACATCCTCTGGTTTGTGGGTCTTTTATTACAGAAACTGCCACCACAGCCTTCAGCATGAAGCTCCTGGTCTCATCGTTCCTGCTACTGGTTCTCAGTTATCCAGCCACAGCTGAAGTTGTCGAGTCGTTTACAACATGCGAGCAATTCTTCTTCAAGAGTCAACCACCCACCGAGCCATCAGGTGTTCAGTACAAGAAGATCTGCCAGAAGACTGAAGATGGTTATCAATTTGCAACTCTCTATGACACCAACCGAAGGATCCCTGTCTACTCTGCATATAAGTTTCAGGGACGTGTCACATATGAAAGGAAAGACAAATGGCTCATTGAACCTAAGGTTAGTTTTCATCCTTTTGTGTCTCTCAATCTTGTTCACAGTCAAAAGGTGAAATATTAAGACAGCAGATTCAATGTGTGTATATAGTATTATGTACACACGTACATACATAGGCTACATACACACACACACATATAGCCAGCCCATCCTTATTCGTCATTATTTTTTCAATTATTAAAATGAACATTTAAATACACAGTAAAGTTCCCTTTCTAAAAAAGTAAAGATAACATTTATTAGGCTATATTCATGGTGACGTCAGTTTCTGGCTGCGTAGAATTAGTGTATCAGCGGTTAGGAATGCAGATGCATTTCCTATTGAGACTCCAAGAACCTAGAAAGCAATGAAGGCAAGACGGGAAGTAGAGCTGGAAATTACCGCCTAACTTGTTTGTCTCTATATTTCCTTTAAAGCACAGATCGTTTCTGTTGAGAGAAGATTATGAATTGACAACACAGCGCGCCCCTCTCTCTCTCTCTCTCTCTCTCTCTCTCTCTCTCTCTCTCGTTTAAAGTCAAACTAGCTCATCCAGCAGTCGATCTCTTTCTCTCCCTGCAATCAAATTAAAAAAATAATCCAGATCATCCAAACAAGATGATATTTCCTTAAATAGACTTAAGTTCTGAATGAATGGATGTATTGATCTCCACAATCCATAGAAAAATAAACATGATAGAAAGGAAACCATGTTTCATTTTTACACGATTTGAGCAATTTACCCGCTTTTCACAGGTAAATAATAAGCATCCTGGTACTGAAAATGTTTTAGAAAAAGATTCATTTTAAGTGTCATAACCTACCGGATGCGTTAGTCGCCTTCCACAGCAGAGAGCACAGAGAGAGAGACCATTTTATGGTCATCATAAACTGTCTCAAAAAGCCTTATTTTTAATTGTTATATGTCTTAAATTTTGAGGTGATGCCTTGTTGTATGAGAAATGGAAAAGACACAAAGTCCTCTGTTATCTCTGATAGTTGCTAGAAACTGGATAATAATTTGTATTGCGGAGCCGCAACGGCCAACATGAAGGACAGAAGTGGACTTTAATTTTTTCACTGCTTAGTTGGAGTTTACAGATTTAATGGACTGTTAGTGGATGAAAGGTAGATATACTGAAACATGTGTGTCTTAATGTGGAGAATTAACTACAGCCGACGAGAACGACCAGAGCAGCCTTATTGTTTTACACAACGTTGTCAAAATTAACAATTCCAAACAAATTATAATTAAAATTAAAATTTTAAATTCAAATGCTTTTTTAACACAAAGAGTTTTATGTGATGTAAAGCGTAACAGTGCTAAACAGTCCATTGAATTTTCCATTAATTTGATTAGTTTACACGATTTTACATATGAAGATACAAAAATATTCAGAAAAATATCCATATTAATATTGTCAAGTTGATTTCAAACATGAAGCTCAGCTCTAATGTGCATTTGTTTTGCTGTGGAGAGGATGTTATATTTTCTCTATCCAGGTCTTTAAAAGCATTAAATTTGATTTCAGAGAGAATGTATACAGTAAATAATATTTTATTTTGTATTTGCAACATTAGAGACAGAATCAATACAATCTTCAGATGGCAGATGATTCAAACAGTAGCACAAAAATTAACTGAGATGCTGATTTTTATCCTCTACAGCTGGATGACCAGAACGGTGGAGACTTCATGGCTTCTGGGGACGCTGTCAAGACAGGCCTTGGAACAAATCAAGCACTGAAAGCAGATTACCGCAACAGCGACTACGATAAGGGACACCTGCTTCCAGGCCAACACCGACACTCCCAGCCAAGTGCGGACGCCACATTCACCCTCACAAATGTTGCTCCGCAAGTTGGCAAATTTAACCAAGGACCGTGGAATGAAAAAGAAACAAAAGTGGCAGACACGTTGACAACCAAATGCTTGAACAGTGGTTTTCATGCCTATATTGTTACTGGTGTGGTGCCTGGAAATACAAACATCAAAAAAAGGGTTAATGTTCCCAGTTATTTCTGGAGCGCCTTCTGTTGCGGAGACAACAATGACAAACCTAAGCTCTCTGGTGCCTACTATGGAGATAATGTAGAATCAGGCAATATAAATGAAATCGAGGATTTAGAGGACCTGGATACCAAGCTTAGTAAAGACTATGGCTATACGTTCAAAGTGTTCTCAGATAAATGTAAACAAGCCCCCTGAGTTTCAAACGGCCAGTCAAGATCTCCGTAGCTTGTGTTAATCAATTCATAATATGAATAAAAGCATTTATATCTTTTATCCATATATTTATCTTCACACATAATCTCTCCTGTTGATTGCCTGATCATTATAACTCTGCTTCTGCATAGAAAAAGACATTAAAATGACCTGTTCATCATGAATAAACATGGTTTCTGAGTCAGATTTGTCTGTTTTTTTATATTTCCAAAATGTTTTGATGTTTCTTATGTAACAAAGCTGAAACCACATAGTAGTAGCCCCTTTGGTATAAACTCACTCTGAGGTTGACATAATCCACTTCTAGTCAGATGACAGATGCAGAGACCACAGGTTATATACTTTAACTTACCATCTTTAGATAATAAAGGTAGAAAACATTGTTCCTCTGAAAACCTAAAATGCAGTCATATGACTCTGTTTGGTAGTCAGGTGACCAGGACTTATGAATGTTGTGTTCATTCATAGTTAAAGACAACAGAGTTTGAGAATTTCATTTGATATATCACATTCACACTCCTACATGATTTAGATTGACTTTACACCTGCAAATACATGAGCTGTCCAAAACATTTCAAAACAGAGTCATCAGTGAAAGGCTTCATATTAAAGCCTTGAGATGAAGATGAAGATGAAGATGAAGATGAAGATATCAGTCATTTAAAGTCTTTTTTTTTTTTCTCTTTTCTTTATTAAACAAGGACCATGAACAAAAAACATTAATCTCATAATGAGAAGAGAGATTTAGCTATTAGCTCATTTCCATCTTCAGTCTCTGGGAAGGTAAACAGAACAATTACCAGAAAATAAAAACATTTATTTACATGCAACACCAGTAAATAGTCTCCATCACATTAACAATCATACAGACAAATCAACATATCAATACCAGCACATTCATCCAGTACAACTATACAATTACAATTCATTTAAAATCTGAATCTCTGTGAAATTAATGTTGACATGACTGGTTGTTCAATATCCAGTTTTTTTGCACCACGGGGAGAAAAATGAAAGTCTGAGCAAGTCTGAAGCTCAGCTGGAACTATGTTCCAGTGTTTGATGGTTGTGTAAAGGTTCTGCTCTGGAGGGGTTGTGTTAGTCTGAGTTTAGAGCAGATCCAGAGGTTCTGCTCATCTGCTCAGAGCGGAGCTGAAAGAAGCTCTTCAGTGGTGGAGAAGCAGCATTGAGAATTATCTTAAATACTCATCAAACCTCTGAAAACAGAATGAGATTTTCCAAACTTAAGAGACTGTATTTGGACAATATGTTATAATTATGGTGATTTAATGGTTTCCTTACACAAACATTTAAGGGTTGTTTAAAGCAATCGGATTAACCCTGATTATCTGAAGTTTATGGGCTCTATTTTAACCGCACAAGTGCAACGACAAGTGCAGGGTGGCAGGTCTTACGGACCATGTGGGCGTCTGTTTGCGCAGCTGCTGTTTTGGTTCATTTATGTGCAGCAGCGCAACGTGCAGAAGGGCTGAGTGAAGGTGAATATAGATCAGCCGGTTGTGGTGATTAAATATATGTGAAATACTCTCTCAGCCAGTCACATGACTGCTCTCGTAGCTCTGAAACAGCTCAGCCAATCACAACTAAGCGTGATAATGACAAGCAGAAACAAACAGAAGGCTTTTCTTCAGGAAATGTCAAAGACAGATGGAGTGTTTTCAACAGTTAGTTTCTATAATAACGATAGAAATGAAGGAAAAATAGAGAAATTGATTCGGTGAAGCTGCATGATTATATCAGACGAACACTGATTCAGTAATGATTCTAATGTATCTCACATAGTTTAATAATTAATGTTACACAACAGCGTTTGCACTGCAATGTGTTTCAAGGATAAAACATGAGACGATACTTTAACTAAAGAAAGAAAACTGGGAAAGATGCTGATGAGCTGCTAACTCAACGTCTCCTTCATAAAAAGCAGAATATCGAGTTATAATCGATCAGTCTGATGTGTGTAGAGGTGTGTGTGGTGATACTGTAGCAGCCTGGTGATGTTTTCAGGTGATTTACAGTGAACGCAGTGCCGTGATCCTTCTCAGATTTATCAACATATCAGTCCTGCTGCCTTCAGATGCTGCAGAGGTTTAATGAACTGAAGGAGAAGCTTCTCATACAGAATAAACAGCTGTGGACAACAGATAAGAATCACCCACATTCATTTATAGATCACTGCAGACTGATTTACTGACTTTCCTGCTGTAACCACATCAAACATTATTTTCAGTCTTTAATTGAAATAAATTATTCATATTTTAAGCATTAATCCGTAGTTGCAGCACATCTGCAGCAAATATTTGATGCAGCGATCTCTCTGTGTTCTTCTACACACCCAATAGATCAGCTGTTACACACAGTCCAGATAAAGAAAAAAAAAGAGTAAAAAGAGTAAAGCAGCGTCCTCCTGATAAATCCTGGGCTCATTATGTGGAGCAGCGCAGCAAAACTAAAAACTGTCGTTATCAACTTGACAGAAGAAACTATTCAGCAACGTTTAGCTTCTGAAATAATATTTTAGACGGACAAGCGAAAAATTAATGGTTTAATTTCTATTCTAATTGTTGACATGAAGAGGGAAACCGGTTAGGGGAACGAGAAAAACAGGAAAAAACGGGAGGTACGTTTTTAATTCATATGAAAAACAAAATAATTTGTTTATTGTTATCAACAAGTTGAACAGCGTTGGACGGAGGGTCCTGTGTCTAGTCTGCCGGAAAATAGAGGACCTCAGTTGAGAAGGCGTCCTTCAATGTGGCCCAGGATGCATTGCGTTTACACTGCTAAAAGAATGTGGCCACATGCGGCCCAGACCACCTCGGCCTTTGGATTAAATGCACAACAGCAAATAGCCTACTGAAAAATGTCAAAACAGTCTTATATGGTTCTTGGTCTGAAGGGTTCATTGTCTGATCACTCACTCACAACCATGACAGTTTTACTCAGAGAATCTGCCCTCGTGATTCACATGACGCTGTGTCTTCTTCTTCTGCAGTGAGGTAAAGCACTAAACTTTCTCTGTAGAGATAATTTAAGGGACAGTGATAACATCTGGGACTTATAGCAGTCTGGTGATACAGCGAATGAGAAATCAATTAAGAGCTAAAAATCAATGTTTTTAACCACAAACTGGAACAGAAGTTACAGTTCACACCAACATCTACAGAGAGGTCTTCACATTTAACGAGGAGGACTGATGGAGGCCAATCCTTTCTTTTCCCCAATCTGCTAAAGTCTGCCTGACCCTACAAAAAACATATTTAACTAATCTTTTAGCAATACTTAATCTGAAAACCTCACTCTCAGAAAACAAGTGAAAACATCTGCCACTGACAGTTTAATGTGTTCCAATCCTACTGAACTTGTTTCATTACATTTCTTCAGTAAGTCTCTGCATCTTGGCATCAGGAAGGTCACTCCTTCTGTTTAAACGGTGACATGTTTTGTATCTTTTCGACAATCTTATATGACTTCGTTGAATCTGTGGAACTTTTTTTTTGCAGACATTTTGTTTTGCAAAGAAACTAGCCCAGTTTTAATTATTTATTTCTTCCTTTGTACTGAACACATGATTTTGGTGGATGAAGCAAACAGCACATGTTACATTAATTATTGCCTTCCCAGCCTGCCGACCCCACACACATGAGTAAATTCATCATTCAGTTAGACTCCAAGTGATCCAGTTTTTAAAAAGTGATTGTGTTGTGGTTGGAGTTTCAATTCAACTGAAACTGTTCAGAGAAACTTATTGAAACAAGTGATCATTTATTGAAAATGGACAAATCCCTGAACTGCAATTGAAACAGGTAAAATTATTTCACCCCATCAGCAATTCTTGTTCACTTGTTTCAAGAAAAATAAATACAAGATTAAATGATGGTAATTAAGAGCGTTGGACTGGTTCTGCAGGGCACAACAGGGTTTGTTGCTATTCCTCACAATTTCCTAGTCTTTCAATTTCTATTCTCTTTTCACTTTCTGCTGTCCCTTTTCACTCGTTACTCTTTATTTCTATCTTTTATTCTATTTCCCTGTTACCTTATAAACACACACACACGCTCCCTGCTGATAACATCAAATTAAGCAATTACAACAGTGCAAACTATGTGCATTGCATTGCGGTTTGTTGCTACAGGAACCTACATGCATTCAGTTGGTGATGCAGAAAATCTGAGTGAGAATACTGTATGCTGCTCTATTAACAAGGTCGTTTTGTTCTCACTGAACTACTGAATATATTTGTAGTGTTAACAGACCATTTGCCCTGCTGGCCATAAAAGAAATCTTCTATAAAATTGCAGATAGTAAACATTAATAGTTCAATATATTATTAATCAGTATGACGTTTACTTTGTGGTGGTACTGATTCCCCTTGAAGACAGCCGTTCAATAAGAAGCCGGAAAACCAGCTCCCAGCCACATAAAGAAATAAAAAACAAATAATATTCACATGGAGAAACCTCACAAGGTTTTGCACAATGGGCAACGTCCCCTTAAACAAATGCCTCTTTAATATGTATATAAAAAAAATCCTGCAGATGTTAGACTATCGTTGGGCAAGCACAAGCTCTTGCACGACGAGCACTAAGAACAACCCACTGCAGGACACTTGATTTATTTTATGGTATTCCCTCTAAAGGTACCCTCGAATCACAAAGCAAAAGACCAGAAAGAAGACACAAAAGGGCCTGAACAGTCCAGAGTTTCTGTCTGACAATCTTTACAAATGATGTCTGCAACCAGTTGAGGAGAGAACAGAGTGACCAGGATGTGCAGTTTCTCTCCTCTCTTAAACCCCAGAAAAAGGGCGTCGTTACACCCCGATTGGCCGAGAGGGGAACGCACCCAGCTGCTCTCAATCACCACCTGGGAGCCAGTCCCCCCACTCTGCACACAGGTGATCTCCATAACCCTCCAATCAACCCAGACATGCAACTATCCAAATTTGGTATGGGGAGACAGGGAAATGATAGCAAATCCCACAAATGGGTGACTGCTACAACTTGCATATGAAATATGATATATAAATGTAATTCCTTCATAGGATTCTCTAGGGTCATAGGTGCAGCAGATTACACCCACATTTCCATCACTGGAGTGATTCTGTTAATAGAAAGCATCAATGTTCAGGTCAACTATTTGGAACTCATTTTTATTGGGTGATTGGTAGCACATATGCACGTAGCATGCAGGTACACTAAAGTTTTATAATAGTAGACTTTGCATATTTGTCAAATATTCACATACAGCACAGACTTTGTTACAGAACTTTGTCACCATTAATAAGCACAATGGTTCCCTTTAAAAAGCCAGTAACACTTTATAATACAGCCCACGTTTTACAGTGTAACTTCCCATCACTTACCATGTAATTTCCCGGAACTTATGGTGTAACTTCCTCGTATGAATCCGTACATATAAAATACTTTCCAGTTCTTACTGGTACTTGAATGTAGGTACAGCGGAAGAAAACAAAACAACGAGAAACAAGGGAGTAACAATTGAGGTTTTAAAGTGTAACTTCCCAACATTAACCATGTAACTTCCCGGGACTTATGGTGTAACTTCCTCATATGAATCAGTACGTTACATGTGTATATGTGCACTAAAATCAAATGTTTTTGATGATGGCAGTTATGACAATCATTTTTTTATGCATGTGTGTTTGACAGGCAAGCTTCACCCACACTCAAGAGATTTATTATACTTATGTCTTCTACTTCATTGAATTAATTTGAATAGAACAAGTTGAGAAATGGGTCTATACTTTTGAAAATTAGCTCCTAGCAGCCATGTTGGTCCAGCACTGCAGTGGCTCATAACAGGCAAACTTACCTCTCTCCAGTGCACAGCTATGGAAGCCTTGTATTATCATCCGAGGATGAAAAAATAACAATACAGTAATGTAATAATATACATAGTATATCTTTAATTACACAATAATAAGGTACGCAGGAAGTTATGAAAAATGATTTTATTCTTTAATTACACATAAACCACAACGTATGTGCTGTTCTCCCAGTCTTACTCTGTAGGTACAGACTAGTTACCCTATAAGTACATGGTAACAACAGGGAGTGGTCTGGATTATTAAATTCACACTGTTCCCCAGTCCTTGGTACCTGAAAATTGTTTTTGTTGTTGTTGTTGGTCTGTTACATTTACAATTTAAACATAGTTTCCTGTTTTGTTGTTGTTGTTGTTGTTGTTGTTGTTTTTACTAAAATTAATCATTTTATGACTACATTTTGATAGATTAGTTAAGAGTTATTTTGTTGTTTAAGTTTTATATATAGTTTTATATATAGTTTTTGTTAAGTTTTATATAGTACAATTTATATAGAATATTTATATTGTATAATAGTAGTTTATATAGTTAAGAAGTTATAAATGAAACATATTCTATTTAATCATGTTCAATAATGTTTTCTCATTGTCTGTTCAAAGAGTTGATCCGGTGTGTTGTTAATGACACGTTGCATGTTGTTAGATTGTGACATGAAAGGTAACAGAACCAAACAGCCAAGTAAGGACAGGAGAACATAATACAGCCCGCTCCCTGTTGTTACCATGTACTTATACACTGTAAAAAAAATTTAAAAATCGTAAAAAAATCATAAAAAGTCTGGCAGCAAAAGTTGCCAAACACTTACCGTCAAATAACAGTAAAAAAAACCTTTAGTTATTCTACAGAGATTTATTTTAAAAATATGGATATTTACTTTGGACATTGCCTACATTTTTACAGTCCAACCATTATAAAATAAAAAGAAAATCTCATTATAAAACATTGCTAGAATGTTAAACAAATGTATATATCTGCACAAAAAATGAAAAAGATTGCAGAACTACTTTAAAATTACCTAATTTAAATGAAGACTCTTGTTTTCATACAGTAATCTTTGGTAAATTCATAGGATTATCCAATCCATCCACAAGAACTCCCCATCAAAGTACAGATTTCTTGATGTAAAACGCAGAAAAATTATGTAAGATTACATTCAAATTACCCTCCTTTAACACCCATTAATGGTATCTTGAGAGCTTTAAGCTTTTATTTTATGTGATTATCCAATCTATTTACAGCAGATCCCTGGTAAATGTTGGTTTTATACTGTACAAACAAATAAGATCATGGGATAATAGTTTACAAAAACATAATTTTAATAATCATTACTTTACTAAGATTATTTGATAGTATTTAAAAGCAACTATCAAATATATCTACATACATTTCCCCATTAATGTATGAGGTTAACTCAGGCTTTTCCCGTAAATGTATGGAGTATACATTATATAAACATTTTTGACAGTAATTAAAATCAACTCTCCAATATATTACAGGCTTTTCCCATTAATGTATAGGGTTTACTTTATATAAACATTATGTGACAGTAATTGCAAGCAACTCCCCAATATATCTACAGACATTTCACATTAATATATGGAGTTCTGAATGTACAAAAACCAGAAGGTCTATGTAAAAGTACCTTTATATCAACTTTGACACTGAATAAATATATATATATTTCTACTGACATTTTATAATATTGTGCAATCCATTCAATACAGATCCCCATTTGAGCTGTATGAGATTTCAAGATGTTTAATAACCAGAATATATCATAAAAGTACCTTTTACTGCTTGCTTTACAATGTAATTCTGTAGACATCGCCCAAGCCTAGTATACAGGTACATTTTATGTTTCAGAAATCAACTACAATTTGCTGACAATTTATGTCAACATAAAACTAAAGAACATCATGCAGGTTGATTAACTTTATGAATTAACTTCACATTAATTAACTATTTGAACAAATATAAATAATCTGATCTAACATGTTTTCCAGGATCTAGGGTTCATAATTTTGTATTTTATGCAGTATTAATGTGTGTGGATGTGTTGTATGACTTCTGCCATTCTGCCATCAGGTTGTGCCTTTGCATAAGGTGAGAGTTTTGAAGCAGAAGTAGTAGAAGAAGAGGAACTTCCTCCAGTTGCAGTAGTTAGCACAAAGCTTGTGGGTTTTAACAGCAGCAAAAATATGCTGATGTACTGTAAGTTACACATTCTGCTTTGTTGTGGTTGTAAAGTGAGCAGATAAAAAAACTGCTAGTTATACTACAGCCTGAGTCTCTGTCTGCAACACATGACTACTTTGGTATATTTACTCACCAAATGGAAAATCTACCTGCATTTGGCGCTTGCACAATGAAACATAGTATTCTATCTGATGATTACTTTTTTCTGCTGTTGATTGTGTAGACTAATGCAGCCATTCATTTAGAACACTGGAATTGTTCAAACATCAAGCATCATCAAGGAAAAATACACAGTTGATTAAAGAGAAAGAGACCATTCTGCTGTGGTTGAGTTACATTAACTTTGAACTAGTGAGGGACTGCATATAGAACAGTGAAGCTCTGTCATGAAAAGCTGTCAATTCATAAGCTGTCTTGTCTGAATCAGAAACGGTCTGATAATATTAAGCTTGAGAGAAAATCAGTGCAGGTATGGGAAAATGCTTTCAAGAAGCTTTGAGCTCAATCCTGTCTTGCATTGTTTTCTAGGTCTTGCTAGACACTGTCTTCAAAGCCTGGGTTGCGCACACTTCACTAGAAGACACCCTTTCATGTCTCAAAACGTTAGCTGTTCATGCTAAATATCTACAATAATGCAAACAGGCGATTCAGCTAAATAAAAACTGTCAAGTCTTTTCGAGTCATCTGCCTCAAGCCAAAGTGAAGTCGAGTCTTATAAGTGTTAGTCAACCAAGTCGGGAGTCCTCAAATTTGCGACTCGCGTCAAGTCATGAGACTTGAGTCCCCAACCTCTGACAAATATTTATTGAACTGTCCTTGGCCATGGAAATAGGTGAATCTGTTTATAGGACAGATTGAAAGAAACCCACTTCCTTTCAGAATTCCACACACAATATATAAGAAATATCCCTCTGAAGAAGAGTGTCAGACGGATATGTTGGATAGTTGCTTGTAATTACTGTCAAATACTATTTATATACAGTAAATCTCATACATTAATTGGAAAAGTCTGTAGACAGTTTCTTGTAATTACTTTCAAATAATGTTTATATGAAGTAATGATTATTGAAATTATGTTTTTGTATGCCATTTTCACATGATCCTATTTTTTGTACAGTATAAAACCAGTATTTACCAGGAATTTACTGTAAATAGATAAGACAATCACATACAATTAAAGCCTAAAACTCTGAAGGATAATTTGAATATAATTTTATGTAATTTTTTTGTGTTTTACATCTGGAAATCTGCGCTTTGATTGGATTTGATTCATGGATAATTCCATGAATTTACAAAAGAATACTAAATAAAACAAGCCTTTATTTAAATTAGGTAATTTTAAGGTATTTCTGCAAAGTTTTTCATTTTTTTGTGCACATTGATACATTTATTCTAGCAATATTTTATATATTTTTTTTGTTTTTATTTTACAACAGTTGGACTGTAAAAATGCAGATAATGTCTACAGTAAATATCTGTATTTTTAAAAAAATTCTTTGTAGAATAACTGAAGTTTTTTTTTTTACCATTATTTGACGATAAGTGTTTTTTTTCTTTTTTAACTTTTTTTTTTACATCTTACACAAAACATGAATCCATCAGCTGAGACAGAAATAAAGAGGGAATGATTTGACATGAAGTTAGATGGTAAAAACCATCTTTCTAAAGGAAAGGCATCATGTGACGTCACAGAGATGTTAGAGGAGAATATTACAGCCTGCAGTAGCTGATGTTACTGTCAGAAACATTTGAAGTCTGGTATTTTATAATTTTCTTCTTGCAGAGTCAAACCAACAATGAGCTGATTCACTGACGAGTGCTGCGATTTAGCTTCTTCCTCTTGTTGTCCAAAAACTATTAAAAACACTTAAATGTTCTTCATCACCATGAAACTCCCACAAACACCGTCCTGCTGCCAGAAACACTCACTACAGCTCCGAATGTAGATTCATCCACCGCTGAAAATAGTCCCCAACAAATGCACTATTTCCTGTTTGTTTGTTTTATTTGCTGTTTTAGGAAATTACTTTCTTAAACATGAAACAATGTATTTGTGATGCAAATTTTTAAAAAAAGATTTTTAGAGCTTATTGCAATTCTAATTGTGATTACTTTGTATACATTGAACTACAGGCTCCTACAAGTCAGCCTACTATGACCTGAAGAATATATCAAGAATTAAAGGACTTCTGTCTCCTGCATTTATCTTCAGTAGATTTGACTACTGTAACGCTGTCTTCACAGGTCTCCCTAAAATATCCATCAGACAGCTGCAGCTGATTCAGATGCAACTTTGTAACTTTTATTCTCTTGTTTTATCTGTCTTATTCTTTTTTAGCTTCTTTTTATTTCCAAATTTAACCCTTTTTGATTCTATTTAAATGTCTTTTTACTTTCGTTGCTTTTATGTTCTGTCTCGATGACTTTTATGCTTTATGTAAAGCACTTTGAATTGCCTTGTTGTTGAAATGTGCTACACAAATAAACTTGCTTTGCCTTACATGCCTGTGTTTGTGGTCTGCATATGTTTATTTTTGAAAAAAAATTGAAAAAATAACAGAGAACATATTAACAGCCAAGAGATTCATTTTGTGATTTAGCCAAATCGATGTTCACCAGCCATGACTCAGGAGGCGCGCAGTGGGCCGTGAAGCCCTCTGATTGGACGAGAGGATTTCTGAAACACAGGTGAGACAGTTCAGTGTTCAGTGTGACGTCTGTTGTCTTTAATCCACTGAAGCTGTTTCACCTGAGGACCAGCTGCATGTTTCCATATAAAAGGTTATGAAATGTCAAACAAACATAAACATTGTGAAAACATAAAATATATAAACAATAAAATCTGCTAAAAAGTAAAAAAAAAAAAAAAGTAACTCACAACTAGAGAATGAACTCAATTACAAAAACTGATGAACAAATATTCTCCAGATCTGTTTCTATAAACTGTAATTTACACAAATCCAACCAGAAATAACTGAATAAAGCTGATGTCATCATGACTGTTTATTCATTTATTTAAAGGATGAGTTCACAATGTGTCTATAAACCAGCAGTCAGGTGTCTGTAATCATTCCTCCTGTTCATACTGGATATTAAAGATCCTTCAAATGTGCTTTCAATGGAAGTGATGGAGGATAAAATCCACAGTGTGTCCACACAGTCATTTAAAAGTCTGTGTGAAGCTTCTATTCAGCTTCAGCAGTCTGAGTTATTCATATCAAGTGAATATCTGACACATTTACAGTCTTTTTAGCATCAAATTCCCTCTTTGTGTTTCCTCAGACAGTGTTTCCTTGTTGAGCTGCAGGTGGAAGTACTTTTCAGATGAAGATTTGACACAATGGATAATATAACAAGCTTTTAAAATACAACACATTGTTAAAGATGAAACCAGTGGTTTCCAATCTTTTTTAGCTTTTTCACATTTACACACCACATTTATACCAGAGGGGCCGGATTCACTTCAGAGGTGCAGAGGCCAAAAAGAGAGAGAGAGAGAGTGTGTGTGTATGTGTGTGTGTGTCTGTGTGTGTGTGTGTGTGTGTGTGTGTGTGTGTGTGTGTGTGTGTGTGTGTGTGTGTGTGTGTGTGGCTGCTGTCAGTAACTCTTTTCTATATTTGGTCATCTGTCAGTTTCATCATTCATTCTGTGGAAGTTCAAGTTGACTGACTTGGAAGGAAGTGACTAAACCTGCATGTGATTCAGTTTGAAGCAGTTTATATATATATATATATATATACACACACACACATATATACACACACACACACATATATATATACATATATATATACATTTATAAACAAGCAAACAAACAAACAAAACAGTGGACAGTAAATATAATGACATCTTGTGTCCAGCAGGAAAACTTTAGAAATGAACAATATTTACATATTCAGAGATTCTGGAGTTTTTGATGAGGGAGAGGATAGATGCCATTTCAAGGATTTTAAAGTACTAAACATGTCAGACACACATTATTGTTGCCAGTAGAGTATTTTTATAAGTCTTAATACATGTCTGGAGGGATCTGTAGACTAAACAGCAGGAAGCTAAAGTCTGTTATCTTGTGTTTCTGGCTGCTGCCTCAGATCTCTTCCAGTGTGATATAACTGAAGCAGCCACTTATACTTATTAACATCTTATTACCTGTTTACTGAAACTATGTTGTGAAAGGAGGAAAAGGAATAAAGAAAAGTCCATTAACGACTGTCTGACTGACACAAACACAACATGTTTGTTTTATAGGTGATGAAGCTGTTATATTATTATATATTTATATTATTTATATTTATATATTTATTTTTTATGTTTATTAGTAAATTGGCAATTAACATCATTTCCACACTTAAAGTTCTCAATCAGTCTGTCTTCAGTGAGCTGCCATGCACAGGTACGTCTGCTGAGCTACGATTGGACAACACTGTTCAGGGGAGAAGTTAATACTCACAAACTCAATAAAGGAAAAAACAGATGCAAAATGATTCATTTCATGTCACTAAGGCGATCAGGATGATGCTCTCCATTACAGCTCTATCCTGTTTCTGATCGGAGGCGTCAACATGACAGGAAATGATGCGAAACTGGTGAAAACAAACATATAAAAGGGAGGAAGTGTGATGTTATTTCTGTCAGTTTGATGGTCAGTCAGCGCTGTTACTGCTGCTGTTTGATCAGATATAACGAGGAAAAAGTTAAATTGACTTATAAAGAAGTAAGGATGGCAGTTTGGGACAAAAAGATTCCCTGGAGCTTCATGCTGTTTCTGGCTGGTAAGAAATGAATTGTATATATTTATATATATATAATTACTGTTGTTGGCGTTTTCTAAAACATCACATATTTATATTTCTGTCCAAACACAGTTTCTGTTTTTCACATCAAAATCATCAAATCAAGAACTTTGTATTTTCCATCACTCAATCAATCAATCAATCTATCAATTTTTATTTATATAGCGCCATATCACAACAGAAGTCATCTCAAGGCACTTTTCACATAGAGCAGGTCCAGACCGTACTCTTTAATATACAGAGACCCAACAATTCCCCCATGAGCAGCACTTGGCGACAGCGGTAAGGAAAAACTCCCCTTTAACGGGTAGAAACCTCAAGCAGACCCCGGCTCTTGGTGGGCGGCCATCTGCTTTGACCGGTTGGGTTGAGAGAGAGAAAGAGAGAGGGAAAGGGGGAGGGGGGACAGAAGAAAAAAATCACAACAACAACAACAACAAGCACGAGCAGCAACAGCCAGGGAAGGACGCCATCAGGACTGTGAAGGACCGCAAAGGTTCGGCCCGGGACTCAGCTTTTCCTGTGAGATGAGAAAGCACAAAAAACTCCGGGGAAGAAGCAAAGTTAGTGATATGCATTGATGTTACATGAATGCATACAGATGGAGAGGAGGAGGAGGAGAGAGGAGCTCAGTGCATCATGGGAAGTCCCCCAGCAGTCTAGGCCTATAGCAGCATAACTAAGGGCTGATCCAAGGCGAGCCTGGTCGGCCCTAACTATAAGCTTTATCAAAAAGGAAAGTTTTAAGCCTACTCTTAAACATAGAGAGGGTGTCTGCACCCCGGACTGAATCCGGTAGATGGTTCCATAGAAGAGGAGCCTGATAGCTGAAGGCTCTGCCTCCCATTCTACTTTTAAAGACTGTAGGGACCACCAGTAAGCCTGCATACTGGGAGCGCAGTGTTCTAGTGGGATAATACAGTATTATGAGCTCTTCAAGATATGATGGTGCCTGACCATTAAGGGCTTTGTAAGTTAGGAGAAGGATTTTAAATTCTATTCTAAATTTAACAGGAAGCCAATGTAGTGAAGCTAAAATGGGAGAAATGTGATCTCTTTTTCTAGTTTTAGTCAGAACACGTGCAGCTGCATTCTGGACCAGTTGGAGAGTCTTTAGAGACTTGTTAGGGCAGCCTGATAATAAGGAATTGCAATAATCCAGCCTAGAAGTAACAAATGTGTGAACTAGTTTTTCTGCATCGTTTAGGGACAGGATGTGCCTGATTTTTGTGATATTACGTAAGTGAAAAAAAGCAGTCCTTGAGATTTGATTTATGTGGGAGTTAAAGGACATATCCTGATCAAAGATAACTCCCAGATTCCTTACGGTGGTGCTGGAGGCCAGGGTAATGCCATCCAGAGCAGCTTTATCATTAGATAATGTGTTTCTAAGGTGTTTAGGGCCAAGCACAATAACTTCAGTTTTATCTGAATTTAGTAGTAGAAAATTGCAGGTCATCCAGGTCTTTATGTCGTTAAGGCATGTTTGGAGTTTGTTTAACTGATTGGGTTCATCTGGCTTCACTGATAAATATAATTGGGTGTCATCTGCGTAACAATGAAAATTTATGGAGTGTTTCCTAATAATATTACCTAAAGGAAGCATATACAAGGTGAATAGTATTGGTCCAAGTACAGAACCTTGTGGAACTCCGTGTCTAACTTTTGCCTTCACGGAGGATTCATCATTAACATGTACAAACTGAAATCAGTCTGATAAATAGGACTTAAACCAGCTTAATGCAGTTCCTTTAATGCCAATTAAATGTTCCAGTCTCTGCAAAAGGATTTGATGGTCAATTGTGTCGAATGCAGCACTAAGATCTAACAGGACAAGTATAGAGACAAATCCTTTGTCCGATGCAGTTAGGAGGTCATTTGTGACTTTCACCAGTGCTGTCTCTGTGCTATGATGCGCTCTAAATCCTGACTGAAAATCCTCAAATAAACTATTGTTATGTAGAAAGTCACATAACTGATTAGTTATGTCATAACTGATCACTGTTGTCAAATTAAAGTTATTGTTCAGTTTACATTTTCCTGAACTCATCTGTCTTCACTCTGTTGTGTTTTTCTGCAGGTGTTGCTGGTGAACTTGTAAAGTATCCACATCCTGTTTGTGCTGTGAAACGGTCGACTGTTACCCTCCCCTGCACCTTCACACCACTGAAGTCCTTCATTCAGAATGGGAAAGAAGTTCCACTGCGGATCGTCAGAGTCCTCTGGTGTGTGAACCATGAAATCTGTCATGGGACCACCCCAACTGTGTATGACAGCAGGTCAATGATGCCCAACTCTCGTTACCAATACCTGGGAGACATGACGGGAAACTGCACTTTACAGATCAGAGACATTCAGATGATGGACGACGCAACCTTCTACTTCAGAATGGAAGCTGACAACCCTAGAGGACATTTTACTGGGGTGTCAGGAGTGAGAGTCACAGTCACTGGTAAGAGCTTCACATGCTAATAATAACACAAGTATTACTTATTAAGATGAATCAGATTTAGAGTTTGTAGTCCTAAAACCAGGACAGTTTCCTGCTCTGTGCTTTCTGGGACTGTTAGAAGGTTCAAAAGTTATGGCTTGATATGGAGAAATATTAGTGTCGTATGTCTTTATCTCCTTCACTTTGTATTCACAACTATAGTTTAGAGCAGATAAAGCATCTGTTGGGCTGGATGATCATTTTCTCTTCTTTGATGTGCAAAAAGTTAAAGTTTTGGAAATCAAACCTCCAACAATTCATGACTGGAAGTTCACTCTGAGAAACTTTTTAAAAATGAAAACTAGTGTAACAAGCAGCTCCAGGAAGTATAGAGGGGGTGTCCTGTGGGACTTGTTGTTGTTGTTGTTGTTATTAGTAACGTTTCTCTGCTTGTTTATTTTGTATGTTTTTTTTATTTGTTTGTTTGTTGTTGTTTCTGTTTTTGCAGTGAACAGGATGTTTGTGTTGATTTGTCTTGTTCTGGTAAATAATAAAAAATAATTCTAATGAGCTTAAAAACATTTTTACAACTTAGTTTTAGAGCTGCAACTAACGACTATTTTCTTAATTAATCTATTAAACATTTGGTCAATGAAATGTTACAAAATAGTGAAGAAATATAATTTATAATGTGCAGAACCTTTTACACATGTCGAAGAAAAACAGCAAATCCTCACATCTAAGAAGTGACGATGTGAACTTCTCTCAGATTGAAAAATAAAAATCAAGTACGAGTGATTGAGGAGAATTTGTGACGTTCCAGTTTTTGGTAAAACAAACTTCTGTTCATCATCATGCAGCCAGATGTTTGTGCCTCAGGCTGTTTCTGCTGGTCTGTCCAGTCTCATGTTGTGTAACATCACCTACTGTAGACCTCATGTTGCTTATGTGCACATTTTAGGATGAAATGTCAGGAACGTTCAGCTCAGATGTTCATCAGGCTGAAACCAGAGATGTATGAAGAGCTTCAGGAGAAGAAATGTTCTTACATGATGTTCCTGAATACTGAAGCAAACCTGTGTAGTTTGATTCTTGTACATTACTGTCACTGTCTTTAAACTTTTAACATGTCTGCTGCATGTACTGATAATAACATCATGTTGACTGCTGCTGCCTCCAGTAATAATCATCTGTGGTCACAGAGAGAAACTAAAATACTTTTTTACTTTAGAACCGGTCAGAATGAGAATAAAGAGCTCCAGTGATGCCGGAGAGCTGCGCCAGAATCAAAAAGTCACACTGAGCTGCACAACATCATTCTGCACCTTCCACCAGCTGGAGGTCACCTGGTTCAAAGATGGCAGCGCCCTCCCACAGTCTGGCCCCGCCCTCCAGCTCGGCCCGCTGACTGCAGAGGATTCTGGGAACTACACCTGTGGTCTGAAAACCAAGAAAATCTCCCCACTGTACGCCGTGCGTGTGAAGGAGGCAGAGGAGAAGGAGAAAGATGAAGGTTTGTTAGATCAGTTTTATCTTTGAGCTGTCAGAAACTCAACAAACTGCGTCTGTAAACACTTTAAACGGACAAGTGCTGACCGACAGGTACTGACAGGTACTGACAGGTACCAACAAACAATGTTGAAATATTGTTGTTACATCATCAACGGACCAATTTAGCTTCTCTGCTCAGGTGTCTGTATACAGTGTTCATTCTGCAGCTTTATACATCCCTGATGTCTTAAATACTTTTTGGGACACGGTCCTGATTAGCAGGCTACACACATGCAAATTTCAGTGGGTGAATACGTGCGTATGATTGGAGGAGAACTAGTACCCATGTAGTCCAGTAGAAGGTCTGTTTATAGAACCAGGGTTACAATATCGTAACCTTTGTTTCCTCCAGTCTGTTAGAGTCAGTCAGCACTAAAAGTGTTTATTAGCTCAGTTTAACCTGCAGGAGTCTGATCTGATCTGATCTGCAGATAAACATCATGTGATATGATTGAAACTGAACTATGATGTCATAATACAGATAAACTAGATAATGATCACAGAGATGTTTGATCAGTTCAGTTTGGACATTTCTTTAAAAAACGTCTCAGAAACGTTTGATCTGTTTTACAGGCACGAAACTGCTGATTGTTCGTGTGGTTCTGTTCATCCTGCTCACTGTGCTCATCGTCATAGCGACAGCCATCATCATTAAAAGGTAACTGTCACCTTCCTCTCTCTGTAATCATAACTCAGTACATCAGTCTCAAAACATCACCATATGAGAACGTTTCCATGGTTATTCCATCTTTAGATAGACCTGTCAGGTATTGTTTTACATTAGTTTTATCATCATCAGTTTTTATCTCTGAAACAACCTTTTGTTTGACTGTAGCGGACTGTAAATCCTCCACCTAACATTTCATTCATGGAGTACCTCAGGGATCCGTTCTCGGTCCTTTGCTCTTCCCACCTGAAGGTGGCATATAGATAACTTGATTTGAATAATACTACAAGTGTTGCTGGAGTTCTCATCTCTTTGACATCTTTCCCTTCTCTGTGCACCTTGGCTGCCCCATTATCGTAAACTTTTTTGAGTAAATTAATATCTTAGAGTTTTTTTGGACTTCTCAATGTTTTTACATCTTTCTTTACAGAGAACTGAGAGACGTGTGAAGGTGGAGGTGAGTCACAGACAATCACATCAAACTTTTAACACATTACATTTAACATTTAACCTCCATCACATCCTGTTAAAAACAGCAGCAGCTGACGGAGAACAGATTGTTTCTGTCACTCTCACCTCTTTATGTAAAAACTAATTAATGTTCGAATGGCAGCTACTCTGATGTAGGGAACTACAGCTGCATTTAAATGAGGAAGTAACAATTTTGTAAACTCAAAAAAACAGAAAAAACAACAGAAAACAGGAACCTGCTTCATATCAGACAATGTCATAACATCCTTCATGTCCTCATCCTCTGCTGCAGCTCTCTTTGTTGTCTCTGTCAAAGGTTAAAAAATCACATCAGTCATTAGACACCAGCAGAAGTCTGAGTTTAAATCTGCAGTGATTAGTCGATCGAAAGAAAAAGCCAAACTTTCTTTAGCTCCAGCTTCTCAGATGTGATGATTTATTGTTTTTATTTGTCATGTATGACAGTAAATTGAATATCTTAATGTTTTGGACTGATAGTCAGACAATACAAGCTAATTGAACACATCACTGTAGGCTCCTTTTCTACTATTTTTTAACATTACATTGAGTAAAAGATTAGTTGCAGCTCTGGTCTGAATATTGACGGACACAAAATCTTTTAAAGCTTTTAACAAAAGTAAACTGCATCATTTAATGTGTAGGACAGACTTCATACCTGCTCCCTGGAAGATGAACTCTTTAGATTTTAATGATCCACTCGTTCATTAAACTACTCTGTATATTATGTCTAATACTATGTCGATTTTTGTTTATTTCTGTATAATTTATTTATGAAACAGATTTTTTCTTCATGCCATTTTTTAAGTCCAACTGAAATTAAACTGACTTTTTTTTGGTCTGCTACAGCAACATATCTGCTCTGTCAATCACTCGTCCTGTGTTCTCCTATTAGAAAAAATCAAATACCAATAGGGAAAAATTTATATTTTAAATTCTTTGGTTTCATGATGGTGCCCCCTAGTTTTACATTATTTAGATTAAATACTGTTCCATCATCCGCTTAGCTGGAGTCCTTGTTTCTATACAGCAGATCAAGTCTCTGCAAAGCGATGACGTGTCGTTCTATCATCAGCAGAGCAGATGGTCACACTGAGCCTGATCGCATCCTGCTACACATCACAAGAGCCACAGACTCTGAACAACAACCCACATTAGTGCACCGCTAATGTCAGTTAGCAGCTAGATAGCTAACTAGCTGCTCAGCTGCAGCACATTAAACAACTGCTGTCAATCAAACACAGACACCAACACATAACCCCAGCTGCTGTCAATCAAACACAGACACCAACACATAACCCCAGCTGCTGTCAATCCAACACAGACACCAACAACTCCCCAGCTGCTGTCAATCAAACACAGACACCGACACATATCCCCAGCTGCTGTCAATCAAACACAGACACCGACACGTCCCCCCAGCTGCTGTCAACCAAACACCGACACCAACATGCTCCCCCAGCTGCTGTCAATCAAACGCAGACACCAACAACCCCCCAGCTGCTGTCAATCAAACACAAACACAGACACTGACACGCTCCCCCAGCTGCTGTCATTCAAACACAGACACCGACACGTCCCCCCAGCTTCTGTCAATCAAACACAGACACCGACACATCCCCCCAGCTGCTGTCAATCAAACACAGACACCGACACGTCCCTCTAGCTGCTGTCAATCAAACATAGACACTGATACACGCATTTCTGATATTTTTCTTCATTGTAGTGATACAAAACTATTAACAATACATTAAAAAAAATTATGTTGACACATGATGTTGACATGATTTTTGAAAGATCTTTCCTCCAGCTCCACTCTCAGGACAAACTACATTTTCAGATCTTCTGCTGGTCCGACTGTAAGAACAGAGAAATCATCAGGATGTTGTTTCAGATTGTGTTTGTAATTAAAATGTCACTGTTTTCTCCTCCACAGTGATCTGTGAGATTTCTACAGTCTGATTGCTAGTCTTCATCATCAGCTTTGATCCGCTGTGGCTGCTTTCCCTTTTTCTCTTCTTCATCTCATCTGTGCTGTTTGAGCTCTGCTTCCTGTTTCAGCCTGCAGACTTCAGCTGTGACACGAGGGCAGACTGACGTTATCATCTGAATAATAACATATCTGCTCTAATATGATATATTCTGTATAGAAGAACTGTATCTATCTGATCTATATTGTTTACTGTCCATCAGACTCTTTGTTGTCTTCATTTATCAGCTTTGGCTCATTAAGATATTCACAATATTTGTATTTGAAGACACATTGCTATCATAAAAATATGGAGTCTGTTTCACTCAATTTATTTCTTATTTGATTTCACATTTATTTAGCAGCTGCAGTTGGACTTGTGTGGTTAATAAAGTTACGTACTGAATCGTTTTCTGTGTTTTGTTGAAAATAGGTCTCAAAAAATGGCCTGAATTTTCGTTATTACTGAATCTAAACATGTTCTTTGGGATTTCACACAAACATGTAGAGCTGCAATTAAAGATTATTTTCATTATCGATTAATCTGCTGATTATCTTCTTGATTAATCCATTACTTGCTTGACCAATAAAACTTCAGAAAACTGTGAAAGATGTCTTCCACAACTTCTGGGATCCGAGGTGATGTCATCACTGTTGTTTTGTCCAATCAGCTTCCAAAACCCAAAGATATCCAGTTTAGTAAAATGTAAAAGAAGAAAAAGCAGCAATTAGAGGGGACATATTTAGATTTTTGTGGTTTTCTGTTATACATATATATGAAATTAATTTACATGGATAAAAGTTATGCAGGAGTTTTTAACACTCAGACTTTGTGGACTACAAAATCTGTGTTTTTACAAACTTGTTTGTTTTTATCTAGTAGATAGTCAACTGTATTTAGTGATGGTGTTTTATTACTATACATCTTTGGTTTGCATTGTTGAGCTAATCAGTAAGTATGTGAAACTTCACAGATAAACAACAATCATAACAATAACAACAACAGCAGCAACAGCAACAGCAGCAGCCAGGGAAGGATGCCAACAGGACTGTGAAGGACCTCAAAGGCTCGGCCTACAACCCAGGGTTTCCTTCGAGATGAGAAAGCACAAAAAACTCTGGGGAAGAAGCAAAGTTAGTGACATGCATTGATGTTACATGAATGCATACAGATGGAGAGGAGGAGGAGGAGAGAGGAGCTCAGTGCATCATGGGAAGTCCCCCAGCAGTCTAGGCCTATAGCAGCATAACTAAGGGCTGATCCAAGGCGAGCCTGGTCGGCCCTAACTATAAGCTTTATCAAAAAGGAAAGTTTTAAGCCTACTCTTAAACATAGAGAGGGTGTCTGCACCCCGGACCGAATCTGGAAGATGGTTCCACAAGAGAGGAGTCTGATAGCTGAAGGCTCTGCCTCCCATTCCACTTTTAAAGACTGTAGGAACCACCAGTAAGCTGCATACTGGGAGCGCAGTGTTCTAGTGGGATAATACAGTATTATGAGCTATGTGGGGGTTAAAGGACATATCTTGATCAAAGATAACTCCCAGTGGTGCTGGAGGCCAGGGTAATGCCATCCAGAGTAGCTATATCATTAGATAATGTGTTTCTAAGGTGTTTAGGGCCAAGCACAATCACTTCAGTTTTATCTGAATTTAGTAGTAGAAAATTGCAGATCATCCAGGTCTTTATGTCGTTAAGGCATGCTTGGAGTTTGTTTAACTGATTGGTTTCATCAGGCTTCATTGATAAATATAATTGGGTGTCATCTGCATAACAATGAAAATTTATGGAGTGTTTCCAAATAATATTACCGAATGGAAGCATATACAAGGTGAATAGTATCGGTCCAAGTACAGAACCTTGTGGAACTCCGTGTCTAACTCTTGCCTTCATGGAGGATTCATCATTAACATGTACAAACTGAAATCGGACTGATAAATAGGACTTAAACCAGCTTAATGCAGTTCCTTTAATGCCAGTTAAATGTTCCAGTCTCTGCAAAAGGATTTGATGGTCAATTGTGTCGAATGCAGCACTAAGATCTAACAGGACAAGTACAGAGAGAAATCTTTTGTCCGATGCAGTTAGGAGGTCATTTGTGACTTTCACCAGTGCTGTCTCTGTGCTATGATGCTTCTAAATCCTGACTGAAAATCCTTAAATAAACTATTGTTATGTAGAAAGTCACATAACTGATTAGAGACTGCTTTCTAAAGGATCTTAGAGAGAAAGGGAAGGTTAGATATAGGTCTATAAATGGCTGAAATGCCTGAATCAAGAGTAGGCTTCTTAAGAAGAGGTTTAATTACAGCTACTTTAAAGGACTGTGGTACATAGCCTGTTACTAAAGACAGATTGATCATATCTAGTAAAGAAGTGCTAACTAAGGGTAAGGCTTCCTTAAGCAGCCTAGTTGGGATGGGGTCTAAGAGACAGGTTGATGGTTTAGCTGAACAAATCATTGAAGTTAGTTCAGAAAAGTCGACTGGAGAAAAACAGTCCAAATATATGTCAGGATTTACAGCTGTTTCTAAGGTACCTGTGTTTTGGGAGAAATTGGTGCCTGTCTAGGGCAGGAGGTGGTTCATTTTGTCTCTAATAGTTAGAATTTTATCATTAAAAAAGCTCATAAAGTCATTACTACTGAGAGCTATAGGAATACATGGATCAATAGAGTTATGACTCTTTGTTTGACACAATGGATAATATAACAAGCTTTTAAAATACAACACATTGTTAAACATGAAACCAGTGGTTTACAACCTCTTTAGCTTTTTTACATTTACACACTACATTTATACCAGAGCGGCCGGATTCATATCAGAGGTGTGGAGGCCAAAAAGTGTGTGTGTGTGTGTTTACCATCGTCCCACATTCTTTTCACGTGCATTTGTGGGATGAGCAGCAGAGCTGAGTGTGTGGGTTGCGCCCATGAAAAATTTGCCAAATATTCTCTGCCAAACAGCTTATTCTGCCATGCATCCCACAAATGCATGTTCCTTACAAATGTGGCACCATTTAAAAGGGAAATAAACAGGCTTTCCAACAGTAAAAGATTTATTGCCAAGAAGCATTGTTACAACAAAAAAATAATCTACCAAACACAAATTTCCCTATTTATATACACTACATTTATACACCACATTCATACATTTATAGATTTATACACTTACACACTACACTCGTACATTTGCACACTGTGAATTCGGACACTCACAAAATAAATAAATAAAATAAAATAAAATAAAAATGGTGGACAGTAAAAAAAGAAAAATAAAAGACATCTTGTGTCCAGCAGGAAAACTTTAAAAATGAACAATATTTACATATTCAGAGATTCTGGAGTCTTTGATGAGAGAGAAGGAACAGATTTTAAAGTACTCTTTTTGTGAAAAAACCATATCAGACACACATTATTGTTGCCAGTAGAGTATTTTTATAAGTCTTAATACATGGGATCTGTAGACTAAACAGCAGGAAGCTAAAGTCTGTTATCTTGTGTTTCTGGCTGCTGCCTCAGATCTCTTCCAGTGTGATATAACTGAAGCAGCCACTTATACTTATTAACATCTTATTACCTGTTTACTGAAACTATGTTGTGAAAGGAGGAAAAGGAATAAAGAAAAGTCCATTAATGACTGTCTGACTGACACAAACACAACATGTTTGTTTTATAGGTGATGAAGCTGTTATATTATTATATATTTCTATTATTTCTATTTATATATTTATTTTTTATGTTTATTAGTAAATTGGCAATTAACATCATTTCCACACTTCAAGTTCTCAATCAGTCTGTCTTCAGTGAGCTGCCATGCACAGGTACGTCTGCTGAGCTACGATTGGACAACACTGTTACAGCACCTCTGCGTGACATCACAGATATGTTTCTGATCAGAGGCGTCAACATGACAGGAAATGTTGAGAAACTGGTGAAAACAAACAGATAAAAAGGAGGAAGTGTGATGTTATTTCTGTCAGTTTGATGGTCAGTCAGCGCTGTTATTGCTGCTGTTATTGCTGCTGATATAACAAGGAAAAAGTTAAATTGACTTATAAAGAAGTAAGGATGGCAGTTTGGGACAAAAAGATTCCCTGGAGCTTCATGCTGTTTCTGGCTGGTAAGAAATGAATTGTATATATTTATATATATATAATTACTGTTGTTGGCGTTTTCTAAAACATCACATATTTATATTTCTGTCCAAACACAGTTTCTGTTTTTCACATCAAAATCATCAAATCCAGAACTTTGTATTTTCCATCACTGTTGTCAAATTAAAGTTATTGTTCAGTTTACATTTTCCTGAACTCATCTGTCTTCACTCTGTTGTGTTTTTCTGCAGCTGTTGCTGGTGTAGGTGTAAACTATCCACCTCCTGTTTGTGCTGTGAAAGGGTCGACTGTTACCCTCCCCTGCACCTTCACACCAGTGAAGTCCTTCAATCAGAATGGAAAAGAAGTTCCACTGCGGATCGTCAGAGTCCTCTGGTGTGTGAAACATGAAATCTGTAGTGGAACCACCCCGTCTGTGTATGACAGCAGGTCAATGATGCCCAACTCTCGTTACCAATACCTGGGAGACATGACGGGAAACTGCACTTTACAGATCAGAGACATTCAGATGATGGACGACGCAACCTTCCGCTTCAGAATGGAAGCTGACAACCCTAGAGGACATTATACTGGGGTGTCAGGAGTGAGAGTCAGAGTCACTGGTAAGAGCTTCACATGCTAATAATAACACAAGTATTACTTATTAAGATGAATCAGATTTAGAGTTTGTAGTCCTAAAACCAGGACAGTTTCCTGCTCTGTGCTTTCTGGGACTGTTAGAAGGTTCAAAAGTTACGGCTTGATATGGAGAAATATTAGTGTCGTATGTCTTTATCTCCTTCACTTTGTATTCACAACTATAGTTTAGAGCAGATAAAGCATCTGTTGGGCTGGATGATCATTTTCTCTTCTTTGATGTGCAAAAAGTTAAAGTTTTGGAAATCAAACCTCCAACAATTCATGACTGGAAGTTCACTCTGAGAAACTTTTTGAAAATCAAAACTAGTGTAACAAGCAGCTCCAGGAAGTATAGAGGGGATGTCCTGTTGTTATTAGTTAACATTTCTCTGCTTGTTTTTTTTATTTGTTTGTTTGTTGTTGTTTCTGTTTGTGCAGTGAACAGGATGTTTGTGTTGATTTGTCTTGTTCTGGTAAATAATAAAAAATAAATCTAATGAGCTTAAAAACATTTTTACAACTTAGTTTTAGAGCTGCAACTAACGATTATTTTCTTAATTAATCTATTAAACATTTGGTCAATGAAATGTTACAAAATAGTGAAAAAATATAATTTATAATGTGCAGAACCTTTTATACATGTTGAAGAAAAACAGCAAATCCTCACATCTAAGAAGTGACGATGTGAACTTCTCTCAGATTGAAAAATAAAAATCAAGTACAAGTGATTGAGGAGAATTTGTGACGTTCCAGTTTCTGGTAAAACAAACTTCTGTTCATCATCATGCAGCCAGATGTTTGTGCCTCAGGCTGTTTCTGCTGGTCTGTCCAGTCTCATGTTGTGTAACATCACCTACTGTAGACCTCATGTTGCTTTATGTGCACATTTTAGGATGAAATGTCAGGAACGTTCAGCTCAGATGTTCATCAGGCTGAAACCAGAGATGTATGAAGAGCTTCAGGAGAAGAAATGTTCTTACATGATGTTCCTGAATACTGAAGCAAACCTGTGTAGTTTGATTCTTGTACATTACTGTCACTGCCTTTAAACTTTTAACATGTCTGCTGCATGTACTGATAATAACATCATGTTGACTGCTGCTGCCTCCAGTAATAATCATCTGTGGTCACAGAGAGAAACTAAAATACTTTTTTACTTTAGAACCGCTCAGAATGACAATAAAGAGCTCCAGTGATGCCGGAGAGCTGCGCCGGAATCAAAATGTCACACTGAGCTGCACAACAACCTGCACCTTCCACCAGCTGGAGGTCACCTGGTTCAAAGATGGCAGCGCCCTCCCACAGTCTGGCCCCGCCCTCCAGCTCGGCCCGCTGACTGCAAAGGATTCTGGGAACTACACCTGTGGTCTGAAAATCAATACCAAGACAATCTCCCCGCCGTACGCCGTGCGTGTGGAGGAGGCAGAGGAGAAGGAGAAAGATGAAGGTTTGTTAGATCAGTTTTATCTTTGAGCTGTCAGAAACTCAACAAACTGCGTCTGTAAACACTTTAAACAGACAAGTGCTGACCGACAGGTACTGACAGGTACTGACAGGTACCAACAAACAATGTTGAAATATGTTGTTACATCATCAACGGACCAATTTAGCTTCTCTGCTCAGGTGTCTGTATACAGTGTTCATTCTGCAGCTTTATACATCCCTGATGTCTTAAATACTTTTTGGGACACGGTCCTGATTAGCAGGCTACACACATGCAAATTTCAGTGAGTGAATGCGTGCGTATGATTGGAGGAGAACTAGTACTCATATAGTCCAGTAGAAGGTCTGTGCTTATAGAACCAGGGTTACAATATCATAACCTTTGTTTCCTCCAGTCTGTTAGAGTCAGTCAGCACTAAAAGTGTTTATTAGCTCAGTTTAACCTGCAGGTGTCTGATCTGATCTGATCTACAGATAAACATCATGTGATATGATTGAAACTGAACCATGATGTCATAATACAGATAAACTAGATAATGATCACAGAGATGTTTGATCAGTTCAGTTTGGACATTTCTTTAAAAACGTCTCAGAAACGTTTGATCTGTTTTACAGTCACGAAACTGCTGATTGTTCGTGTGGTTCTGTTCACGCTGCACACTGTGCTCATCGTCATAGTGACAGCCATCATCATCAAAAGGTAACTGTCACCTTCCTCTCTCTGTAATCATTACTCAGTACATCAGTCTCAAAACATCACCATATGAGAACGTTTCCATGGTTATTCCATCTTTAGATAGACCTGTCAGGTATTGTTTTACATTAGTTTTATTTCTGTCTCTCTGAAACAACCTTTTGTTTGACTGTTGCGGACTGTAAATCCTCCACCTAACATTTCATTCATGGAGTACCTCAGGGATCCGTTCTCAGTCCTTTGCTCTTCCCTTTCTATATCCACCTGAAGGTGGATATAGAAAGGGAAGATGTCAGATGTTAAACATGATCAAACTTCTAAAACTTGAGTTGAACATATGTAGAGATGCTGCCTGCAAGTCGAAAGTCAGGGTTTCAACCTGCTCTTAACGCTTCGTTTGCAATGTTTTTTTCTACCTTGCTGATGAGCTGACGTCAGCTCGTTGCATATGCCCATAAACAGCCGTCTGTTCTGTAGCATTTATTGCTAAGGTAGTTGCTAAGGTGTTTCCATGTGTTGTTCAGCTTCAACATGTTTGGATGGATTTGAGAAGTTGACATTTGGAGTAAAGAAGGAGAAAAAGAAGTGAAATCCTGCCACTATAGTTTGTTTACGTAGCTGGAGGAAGCTTCCTGAAGCTGACCAATCAGAACAGAGTGGGCTCATCAGGAGGCGGGGCCTTAAAGAGACAGGAGCTAAAACGGTCTGTTTCAGACAGAGGCTGAACTGAGGGGCTGCATAAAGGACCAGTAGAAGATAAATAATCAGTTTTTAACTGGAAATCATGCAAAGATATTCCAGTAGAGCCCCAGAATATAAATATACACTCAGAAATGTGCAGAATATGTGTCCTTTAACCGCTTGGCTGCCCCATGATCGTGAACTTTTTTGAGTAAATTAATATCTTAGAGTTTTTTTTGGACTTCTCAATGTTTTTAAATCTTTCTTTACAGGACATGTGTTTGCAAGAAAGCAGCAGCAGCAGAGAACTCAGAGACGTGTGACCGTGGAGGTGAGTCACCGATAATCAAACAAACTTTTAAAACGTTACATTTAACATTCAACCTCCATCACATCCTGTTAAAAACAGCAGAAGCTGGTGGAGAACAGATTGTTTCTGTCACTCTCACTTCTTTATGTAAAAACAAATAATGTTTGAATAGCAGATACTCTGCTGGAATACGGGTGAGCCCGCATACAAATACGTAATTTGGCAAAGCACAAATAGTGTTTTTTTTTTTTTTACAAATATTTGTTTAATACAAATATTTTTTAAATTATTTGCTTTCCAGAAGAAAAAAAAAACATGTCAAATACCAGCGTGCAGGTCAGTTACATCACTATCTCAGTGTCTCTCCTCTGCTCCGCTGTGACGTCTATCAGCAGGTCTCAGTGAGGGGAGTCACATCCACCTGCTACATGACGCACATTTCCTAATTTAGACATCAGTCCTGGAGTTGGGGGTGTTCCCCAGAGATAAAGCTGAGTTACTGACACAAGTGAAGTGCTCTCAAGAGACTCTCCATAACCTGTTGTTCCCCTTCTCCTTTCCACAAAGTTAGGTTGTAAAGAATAGGCAATAAATGAAAAGTGCAAAACAATAATCGCATTTGAAGTTCTTCCCTTCATGTTACACAGTGTGCTGTCTCTGTGTTATGGGTGTATAAATAGGTAGAGGTCTGTCTGCGTTTTATCTCAGTAGTCAGCGCAGTCGTCTATGATCTGGGAGACTCCAGTTAGAGACCCGGTGTGGGGACGTCGTCCTTCATAAGGTAGTTTATTCATGAACACTTATTGTAACACTTTAATTTTCTAAAATTAAAAGTGTAATAAATACAAAAACAGGATTTTAAAGTCTCTTTCCACTTTTATTCGAATACAAATAAAAATACAGATAATTTAACTGCCTCAGCAAATACAGATACAAATACAAATACTGGGCTCTCTGCACATCCCTAGTAGGGAACTCTAGCTGCATTTAAATGAGGAAGTGACAATTTTGTAAACTCAAATAACAGAAAAAACAGCAGAAAACAGGAACCTGCTTCATGTCCTCATCCTCTGCTGCAACTCTGTCAAAGGTTAAAAAAATCACATCAGTCATTAGACACCAGCAGAAGTCTGAGTTTAAATCTGCAGTGATTAGTCGATCGAAAGAAAAAGCCAAACGTTCTTTAGTTCCAGCTTCTCAGATGTGATGATTTATTGTTTTTATTTGTCATGTATGACAGTAAATTGAATATCTTAATGTTTTGGACTGATAGTCAGACAAAACAAGCTAATTGAACACATCACTATAGGCTCCTTTTCTACTATTTTTTAACATTTCTTTGATTAAAAGATTAATCAATAATAAAAATAACCGTTAGTTGCAGCTCTGGTCTGAATATTGACGGACACAAAATCTTTTAAAGCTTTTAACAAAAGTAAATTGCATCATTTAAGGTGTAGGACAGACTTCATACCTGCTCCCTAGAAGATGAACTCTTTAGATTTTATTGATCCACTTGTTCATTAAACTACTCTGTATATTATGTCTAATACTATGTCGATTTTTGTTTATTTCTGTATAATTTATTTATGAAACAGATTTTTTCTTCATGTCATTTTTTAAGTCCAACTGAAATTAAACTGACTGACACGCCCCCCCCCCTCCCCCCACCTGCTGTCAATCAAACACAGACACCGACACGCTCCCCCCAGCTGCTGTCATTCAAACACAGACACCAACACCCCCCCAGCTGCTGTCAATAAAACACAGATACCGACACGTCCCCCCCCAGCTGCTGTCAATCAAACACAGACACCAACATGCACATTTCTGATATTTTTCTTCATTCTAATGATACTAGACTATTAACAGTACATTTAAAAGAACACATGATGTTGACATGATTTTTGACTGCAAAGAGGGACCATTAAATGTGACTTCAGTTGGACTTCATATATCAGCTGATGTATTTTAATAAACCTCATGCCATATTTTTCAGTCCTATCTTCACATGTTTATAATAATACTTTTAACAAAAAGAAATGATCTTTCCTCCAGCTCCACTCTCAGGACAAACTACATTTTCAGATCTTCTGCTGGTCCGATTGTAAGAACAGAGAAATCATCAGGATGTTGTTTCAGATTGTGTTTGTAATTAAAATGTCACTTTTTTGTCCTCCACAGTGATCTGTGAGATTTCTACAGTTTGACTGCTGGTCTTCATCATCAGCTTCGATCTGCTGTGGCTGCTTTCCCTTTTTCTCTTCTTCATCTCATCTGTGCTGTTTGAGCTCTGCTTCCTGTTTCAGCCTGCAGACTTCAGCTGTGACACGAGGGCAGACTGACGTTATCATCTGAATAATAACATATCTGCTCTAATATGATATGTTCTATATATCTGTATAGAAGAACTGTATCTATCTGTCCAGCTGCTTTCACATGAAGAATCATTCTGTTTTTAATGGTGTCCAGATATTGTTTACTGTCCATCAGACTCTTTGTTGTCTTCATTTATCAGCTTTGGGTCATTAAGATATTCAGAATATTTGTATTTGATGTAACATTGCCATCATAAAAATATGGAGTCTGTTTCACTCAATTTATTTATTTATTTTATTTATTTAATTTCACATTTATGTAGCAGCTGCAGTTGGACTTGTGTGATTAATAAAGTTACATACTGAATCGTTTTCTGTGTTTTGGTCTGGAAATAGGTCTCAAAAAATGGCCTGAATTTTTATTATTAATAAATATTTATATTATTACTAAATCTAAACATGTTTTTTGGGATTTCACACAAATATGTAGAGCTGCAATTAAAGATTATTTTCATTATCAATTAATCTGCTGATTATCTTCTTGATTCATCCATCACTTGCTTGACCAATAAAACTTCAGAAAACTGTGAAAGATGTCTTCCACAACTTCCGGGATTTTATGGTTTTCTGTTATTTATTTGAATTTATTATGAATTTACATGGATAAAATTTATGCAGGATTTTTTAATACTCAGACTTTGTTGACAACAAAATCTGTCTGGAGCATTTGAACTAAAGTTAGAGCAATTTCCTCTGTAATGGCAAAACATCAAAACTCAACAGTGTGAGGATGAGAATTTGTCTGTCTGTCTTGCTCAAACCTGTGTCATCAAAATTAAGCAAGTTTTTGGCCCATTCACTTGAATTTCAATTAGTAAATTGAAAATTCTTGATGAGTTTGTGTGTAAAACAAATTAATTTCCTAATTTTCATCAAGTCTATTTTTAGAAAGGTAAAGACTTACACCTGACTGTGTACTGTCAGGTGTGTAGAGACAATAAGTAACTGCAGAAAAATACTCATATATTTGAATGGAGAGTGTGAGTGAGCCGCTAGGTGCTCGGGCCCTAATAAAGGAAAAACTGGAGTACAGAGCTACAAATTTTAGTTTTGATGGTATTTTTCTACAGCACTTTATCACTAAACTGTCACCCTCACTCCATTTTTTCACTTCCCCTCATAGGTCATCCCCACTACTGAATTATAAATATAAGACCTATAATTATTGTAAAATAAATGATAATAACACCAAACTTCATTTATCACAAAGTTTGTATATAATGTACTGTATGTATATAGGCCTTTCTTCTTTGTATCCTACAAAAATGAGCTGCACTCAACCCCCACACCAGTGGCGGCTGGTGACTCAAAAAATTGGGGAGGACAGGAGGAAAACCAACATGGAATCTTACAACAAACCGCATCAAACTATATCATTGTCCCCCACCTGATGAAATGCTCATGACTTGTACTTACAGCAGTTTGTTTACTTTGTCTTAAATGAGACATTAAATTTTGCAATTAATCTGCGGTTGCCGCATATGCCTGCCGAACCGTGGGGGGGCGATCTGAACGGATCATGGATCAACTACGATCAGTTACACCATTAGTTAACACTTGTTATTCTAGTTACTTTAAGCTTATTACTCAATATACGGCTCAGCTTAAAAACGAACTAAAGATACTGTCAGAAGCAAGCAGCCAGACCTCCTGCACTCATTCACTAATCACATCAACAGGTGATTGAACAACCACTCAATTAAAAACGGGATCAATTCCACATGAATGAGTGAGTCCAGACAGCTCACTGTAGCTTCAACAAGCAAACTAGTCACAACACATTATATATATCTCTGCTGCATTATTGTTAAGGAGATAAATTCACACAACAGCCACACAAAGAGACATTTAACGATCAGAGATGAAATTAGCGACCAAAGAGACAGAGAGAGAGAAGCTGTATCTGACTCACGTTATCTGATGTCTTCTTCTTTCTATCATGGAGATGAAGTATTCATGTCATAACATCCATTTGTGGCTGTTGGTCACCTTGTTTGTTAGTTAACAGAACTTTATGGCTGCTGCTTAACCAGTCTGATATCATTAGCAACAATGACAAACAAGCTAACTCTCCTGGTTGTTTCTCTGGTTGCTTCCCTCTCCAGCTGCTCCCTGGCGGTGTCCTGCTGCTGCTGCGCTGCACAGTCCAGATCATTTCTCCCATTAGCTTAACAACAGTCCTTAACAGTCCTTCCGTGGATGTATAAAGAGTCCTTCAGGCTGCTACAACAAGCCAGCTGTTGCGTTGGCTAATGCAAGGACCTATCTACTGCTGCTACTCTGCCTTACAGTGGAGAGAATTGACGATGAATTCTGGAAACTATCATTGGACCAACTCCATGTCAATATTGCATTCTGGTTGTTGATTGGTTAGGGAGGCCGTCCTCCCTTGGAGCATCATTTTGTGAGAGAGAAAAAATATGTTGTAAATAATACTGAGATTTGGTAATGGTTAATTTCAACCAAATATTCTTTTTTATATTTTGATCTCCCTCTTGCCTCTCAAAAAATAGAGGAGGATCAACCTCCTCTGCCTCTATGGACCAGCCTCCACATTCTCCTCTCAGTTGGAGAGGATAATGTTTAAGTACTCTTCTTGTGAAATCTCCTCATAAATCCTGTTACTTTGGCCAAATCTTACATTGAAAATCATAATTTTTGTAGGAAATTTCGTTGGGAGTCCATTGATACAGGTTTGAAAGTGGTCAGACTTATAGTTTAGATGTCAGAAGCCTCTGTTTGACACAAAGTTCATGCCTCCCTATTGCTTATCATTGTAAGGTGTGATGTGGCACTGCAACTTTCGGGGCTTATAAAATCCAAACCGTTCAAGTTATTACAAAGTTTTTAACTACTTTTTTTCAGCATAGTGTCATAAGTCATGTATCAAAGTTTGAAGTTGACACCCTTAATGCTCTCGGAGGAGATTGCGTTTGTTCGGGGGCCAAAATTGACAGGCTAATTGCAGACTTCCTGTTGGATTTAGGTCAGGGGTGTCAGCATATGATTTGTGGGTCTTAATGAGACGAATAATTGAGTTTTGGTTCGACCATTCTACGACATTCCTACGGGCTGTGCCAGCCATTTTAGTTACATAGGTGGCACTAGAGAGCACATTTTGGCACTTTGGGGGTTTATTTTTACATTTTATCAAATTTTTTACCAGACCTGATGTGCGTGCCAAATTTGGTGAGTTTTTGAGCATGTTTAGGGGGTCAAATTTAGGTCTGATATCCCGTAGTAATAAAGAAAGAGAAGAAGAAGAAGGTGCTCAGGCCCTAAAAAGAGGGACTTTGGCACTAAAAAGACTGTAACGTTGAAAGATATCTACTTGATTTGACTCATTTGGACGCTGAAGCTTCATATTAGCTTCAGATAAACTTTTAAATACATTTTTGCACAGAAGGAGGACTGTGGATTTTGTCCCCCATCACTTCCATTGTAAGGTCATTATGAAGGGATCTTCTAATGGTCAGTATGAACAGGAGGAATGATTACAGCAAGAAAAACAGCTTTAATGTTCTGACTGTTGGTTTAAGACAGATTGTGAACACGTCCTTTAATATTTGTGTAAACACATGAACAGACTGTCACACTGATCTACAGTTCAACAGTTTCAGCTTCACCAGGAGAAAATTCAGCTAAATGTAACTGAAAACACTCACAAAGCTACAACACTTTATTTTATTCATTGTTACTAAAAGAATAAACTTATGTGGTTAAATGAAGAATACTAACAAAAACAGATTTCTTGAAAATCTTTTTATTACATGACAGAATAATAGAACTATTACAGATATGAAACTGCAACAGTCATTAAAGGCAAAGTGAGATCTTCACTGTATCTGCAGACAGTATTCTGTGGTGCTCAGATATGGATGGAAAACTATTTAATTTTATAGTCACCGAACAGAAGAGCATCATGGAATATATATATTACAGAAACATTTTTCCTCAAAAATAACCTCGTCTTGGTCCTGAACATGACTGTTAATCATGCTGATATAAAGACAGACTCCTGGATTGTCTCACTGATGTCAACATAAGAAAATACTTCTTATTTTTTAAAAAGATTTCCACTTAGTTTTCCAGTGTATTCAGTGATTAATTATTAACATTTTTATTGTATGATTGTCAAAATGTCGTTTCCACTATTATAAATGTACAAAACTCACATATGGAAGATTTAAATTCAAATACCTAAATTAAAACACACACTTACACACTGTTAGACGTATTTCCTTTTTATGTTTGCATTTGCTGTGTTACTATTAATTAAAAACATTTTAAAGGGGAACCTTATTAAACTTTTTGTCTTTAGTAACTGAATTAATTGTTTTTTCAATACAACTCCTCACTTTGTTTTCTCTTATTTGATTGATTTGATTGATGTGGCATGAAAAATAATTACTATAATAAATGTTATTTCAAAAGAATAATTACAAAGTACTTCACAGAGAAATGGAAAAGTAATGAGACAATAAAAAGCACTTCAGTTATTAAAGACAAAAAGTTCAATAAATGTCCTTTAAACAGGCTTTTCATTTCATTTTGAAACATTGTTTTTCATTTTATGTCTTTGTTTTTGTTGTTTTAATTTAGGCATTTTAAATCTTCCATACGCCATACATACAAACAGCAGCAGACACAAAAGAAAATGAATTACAAATCTCAGATTTCCTCGTCCATAAAAAGAAATCTGACGGTTTGTTTGTGTCGTCTTTTTTCTGTCTTTCTGTTTTAATCCTAACAACCCAGGGCCTTTCTGTACGGAAGTCCTTTACTGGCAAAAAACATCAAAACATACATTATTCCGGCGTCATATTGTACAACTCATGATTCTGACTTGCTTGCTTCAGGCACTTTTACTTGGTCACATGTGGTTGTTTTAGTTTATTTCTGCTATTTGATGTCATTTTTTTTTGCAGCAGCGTTGTCGATAAAAACTTAAATTTTGATTTGAGGAAATAGATAATCACTGAGGGAAGGAATGTAGAGAATAAAATACTTCAGACATTTGGAAAAATTACACGAATATAAAGAACAAACGGTGACTAATTGTATTTGTTTTTAACTTGCAGTCCGCTTCGTTTTCTGGGCATAAAAGTTAAAATATAAACCATCTTTTTAAAATGTTTCACTGTGCTGACAAGAGTTTTAACTTCTCAGATGTTTGGCGCGTCTCTACACCCAAAATATTAAAGGAATATTTCACCCAAATGCTGCAACTTATTGGTGCTGGAAAAATAATGTAATTCAATCAAGTTACATTAAATTTTAATTTGATAATAATCAAGAATAATATCAGAACATCCTGAACAAAACAAATCTCAAAAGGAAGTTTGAATAAAAATAAATTCTGTTTAATTTGGACTAATAAGCAAAACAAAATAAAATTTTTGCCCACAAAGTTCCTTTAAAGTTTTAGGAGTAATAAGACTTTAAAACCTGATTAGACTGATGTGAAGAAAAGATCAGAAACACAATCAGGCTGTTTCCTCATAAAATCACAATCATTTCCTTCATTAAACACTAAATTTAAAAACATACAAAGTGATTAAGACGAGAGTTAAAATCAGTGGAAAAGTTTGGTGTGAAGACAAAAACCACAAAACTAAAAAAAATCTTTCTCTTAATAATTTTCACAATCACAAAAGTTTCAGAATATAAAACAATATAAAAATACACATTTCAGCGTAAATATACGTATGAAACAGGTGAAATTAGAAACAAAGGCACATCCCCAACCGATTATTATTTAAGGTCTGACAGATGTTTCAGATGAATGAAATATTTCAGGTCGTCCATGTTTATCTACCTCATCAGGGTCAACAAGGTGCTTCTGGCAAAGGATCATGGGAAAGTTTGCGCAGCTGTGTGTTGATGTGTTGATGTGGGTCTGAAGGAACTCCGACACTCAACAAAGAAAAACTTATTTCATGCTTCGGGCTGTTTGCAGCAGAAGAGACTCAACATCTGGACGCACGTTTTTTTAATAATTCTTCTCATCCGTGATTGTTTATTTTAAACAAACTGCTTTTAAAACAACTACAAGGAAAATATCTTAATAGTGTGACAGCAGTGATCTGGACCTCGTTTCCCAAAAGCATCGTAACTGAAAGCTCTTAGAAATGATTAATGAGAGACTCGGCTGAAAGCATCTTAAGAAGCTGCAGGAGAAACATAACAGAAACATGTTTTATTGAAGTTTTCATCATTTTTGAGTCTTTACTTTTATCATGAACACTGACGTTTGATGTGAAATGAGTCACGATGACGTTTAGATTAGAAATAAAATTAAACCAACACGCAAAAATTAATTCAACAACTCATCTGTCAGTTTGTGTCGTCATCTCTTCTCCCTCTTCATCATCATATCTTCATCTCCTCTGGCAGTAATGACACCTCCCTGATGGTATATTTTCATGGTTATCTTGTCTTTTCTTTCTATTTATGGCTCGTATGTTGTTTTCCACACGCTTACATTCAGCAGCTCTAATACAGGAATGACTGAAGAATATTAATGAAAGTTACAGGAAGTTCATCTGCTTCATTTCAGTTTAATCTGATCTTCAGAGTAACGTCGTCCTCCAGCAGCAACATGACGGTAAAAGACTGTTTACTGCTTCGTTTCAAGAGGAAAACATGATTTATGCAGTTTATAACACACTTTGTAATGTGAGTATTTTTTATATACAGACAGTTAAATATGCAAAGTTACTATCAGCTGTATTTATCATCATCTTCAGCTCTGAAGTAATCAATCATTATCAGGAAACGAGGCCCAGGTTGGCAGAGAAAATGTCTCTGCACAGAATTTAAATTGAGCTCAACAGAAATGAATAATAATCCACAATAATCCAGAAGAGAAACATGAGTCGACAGCTCCACCTGCTGGACACTTTACATCATCACAATAACCTGAAATAAACCTGATCAACTCATCTGCTCAGATGTGACCTGTCGCTGCTGTCTGGAGGTCAACGTGAAGAGTTTTCTGTGTTTATATTTTTTATATCAAAAAATCGACGTCTGCAGATTAAAGATTTCCTTTGTTGAGTTCGGTTCCTTCGTCTCGTCACAAACTTCAACATCTTCTGGTTTTTAGATCTGAGCGGTCGTGAGGCGTTCAGGGCCGTCACACAAAAACAAATGACAAGAACATCATTAATGTTCATTATTACCGCTTATAACCAGTGATTTTTCTTTTTGATATTGTTTCATTTTTGACCTGCAGCAAAAATAATCAGGGATTAAAAATCTGTTTGGAGTTTATGACACAGTATTGATTTTTGTGTTAATAAATTTCATGATATTGAAAAACAGATCAGCTACAATAAATCCATATGTTGTCCAGCTCTAATTCACTGCATCGCTTAAAATCTTAAAAAATAAACTTTAAAGCAGAATATTTAGTGGTTTGATGGTTTTAGTGTCTCTGCTCTTTGTTACAAAATGTCTTTAAGTCTTTTAAAAAAACATCTGGAAATTTAAAATCAAGGACAGAACAGCTGCTGGTTTCTGCTGACAGACGCTCTGAGCTGTGATTGATTCGTTATTGACTGACCGATAATCGCAGCGCAGAGCGTCCTCAGCTGTGGGAAATGACGAGTAAAAACAGGATTACAAAATGACTTTAGAAACGGACGTCAGGTCAGCTGTCTGTAGCCGAAGCTCCGCCCCCCTGCCGCCACGTTTAAGGAATAGTGCGTAAAATAATCTGACCTCTGAGTGCAGTGTACAAATGCACACGTATGACCGTGAAAACAGACTTATTCTGCTCCGTTGGTCTGCGTGTTGAGTTTCTCCGTCTCTGAAGGAGCCTCCACCGACGCCGGGGCCCCGTTAACGGGCTCCGGCTTCCCGCCTTTCTTAAAGGGAATCCCATTGTTCTTCACGAACAAGCCCAAGTCGGCGGCAAACGCCAACGTCGCCATGAAGCCAAATGCCTGCACGAGGAAACGAAAACAAAAATGATCTTAAAGGAAAACCAAACACCTGATAACAGAGGAGGAGGAGGAGAAGGAGAGAAGGAGGTGGAGAAGGAGAGAAGGAGGTAGAGGAGGAGAGGAGGAGGTAGAGAAGGAGAGAAGGAGGTGGAGAGAAGGAGGTAGAGAAGGAGAGAAGGAGGTGGAGAAGGAAAGGAGGATGTAGAGAAGGAGAGAAGGAGGTGGAGAAGGAGAGAAGGAGGTGGAGAAGGAGAGGAGGTAGAGAAGGAGAGGAGGAGAGAAGGAGGTGGAGAAGGAGAGAAGGAGGTGGAGAAGGAGAGAAGGAGGTAGAGAAGGAGGTAGAGAAGGAGAGAAGGAGGTAGAGAAGGAGAGAAGGAGGTAGAGAAGGAGAGAAGGAGAGAAGGAGAGAAGGAGGTGGAGAAGGAGAGAAGGAGGTGGAGAAGGAGAGAAGGAGGTAGAGAAGGAGGTAGAGAAGGAGAGAAGGAGGTAGAGAAGGAGAGGAGGAGGTAGAGACGGAGAGAAGGAGGTAGAGAAGGAGAGAAGGAGGTAGAGAAGGAGAGGAGGAGGTGGAGAAGGAGAGAAGGAGGTAGAGAAGGAGAGAAGGAGGTAGAGAAGGAAAGAAGGAGGTAGAGAAGGAGGTAGAGAAGGAGAGAAGGAGGTAGAGAAGGAGAGAAGGAGGTGGAGAAGGAGAGAAGGAGGTAGAGAAGGAGAGAAGGAGGTAGAGAAGGAAAGAAGGAGGTAGAGAAGGAGGTAGAGAAGGAGAGAAGGAGGTAGAGAAGGAAAGAAGGAGGTAGAGAAGGAGGTAGAGAAGGAGAGAAGGAGGTGGAGAAGGAGAGAAGGAGGTAGAGAAGGAGAGAAGGAGGTGGAGAAGGAGAGAAGGAGGTGGAGAAGGAGAGAAGGAGGTAGAGAAGGAGAGAAAGAGGCAGAGAAGGAGAAAAAGAGGTAGAGAAGGAGAGAAGGAGGTAGAGAAGGAGAGAAGGAGGTAGAGACGGAGAGAAGGAGGTAGAGAAGGAGAAGGAGGTAGAGAAGGAGAGAAGGAGGTAGAGAAGGAGAGAAGGAGGTAGAGACGTAGAGAAGGAGGTAGAGAAGGAGAGAAGGAGGTAGAGAAGGAGAGGTATGAAAGTTTCTGCGTTGATGTTTTCTTACCACAGCACTTTTCTCCAGACTCGTGTCGCCGTTGTTTGAAGCAAAAACGATGGAGGCGATCAAGAACAACAGAGCGATGATACCAGTGTACAAAAAGTCCTGTCAACAGAAGAAGAAGAACAGCAGGTTACATTCACCTCCACATCGACTCCTTCACTTGCTCCTTTTCCTTCCATCTTACTCCCGCTGGAGGTCTCTGTGTTTCCCCTGTTTGACAAACAGCTGCACATGAATAAAAACCTGCTTTCTGCAAAAATGTATAATAATATATACTGTGGATTTTGGCCTCCATCACTTCCATTGAAAGCACATTTGAAGGATCTTTTAATATCCAGTATGAACAGGAGGAATGATTACAGACACCTGGCTGCTGGTTTAACACACTGGGAACACTGGGAATCTGTTCTTTACGAGACAGGTATAGCAGAGAGAATGTAGTTTTCACACCAGTCCAGCAGGTGGCGCAGGTGAGCTGTCAACCACCAGTCAAACCAAAGAAGAAGAGAAGCTGCTAGCTGCTGTTAGCTGCTGCTAACTCTGCAGCTTGTGTTGACATGTAAAACCACATATTAATGTGCCGCCACAGTGTTTAGTTAATGGTTGTAGGTTTCTTGGCGATGCCGTGGCGGTGCTGTGTTCCCGGGTGTAAAGGCTACGACGAGGCCAAGTCCCTGGGGGTTGTGTTCCACGGTTTACCGACCAGAGACCCGCCGCGCTGCCGGACATGGCTGAAAGCCATCCAGAACCCCCGCTTACACGAAGACATGCCGGCCTCTAAATATAGCGGGGTGAGGGTGTGCAGCCTGCACTTCCAGCCGGAGGACTACGAGGAGGACTTCCGAGCTAAAATACTCAACACCCCGCCCAAACCGACGCTGAAGAGCGGCGCTGTGCCTTCCGTGTTCCCCGGGAGAGAGCACCGTGAGCCCGGCAGCGCGGACGCTTCTCCCCCCGCTGCGAAGAGAAGCAGAACTCCGGTAAATAACTTAAATTCTTCCGCTGCTGTAAGTAACAACACATGGAAACGTTTGTTAAACGCTGTAGGCCCCGGGGCCCCCGGACAGACACGGGGCCCCCGGACAGACTCAGACACGGGGACCCCGGACAGACTCAGACCGGGGGCCCTCTGTCACAGACTGCAGGGATTAGTTGGGGTTCGACGTCACAACTAGACGATTATTTTCATCATTTTCATAATCTGACTGTTGTAGTCGCGATTAATCAATTAGTTTTTTGGTCCGTCCTCAAACGTCTCATTTTTGACTAACAATTATCATCGATTATTCTGTTCAGAGCTGCAATGATTAGTCGATGAATCGATTAGTTGCCAATTATTAAAACTATTTTGCTAATTAATTGATCGCTTTGATCCTTTTTTAAACCAAAACTGTTCCAAAACATCTGGTTCCAGTTTTTGAAATGTGAGTATTTTGTGGTCTCTTCAGTCATCTGACGGTAAACTGAGACGCTGTGATAGAAAACTGAACTTCACGTCAGATCTTCTGCAGTTTACATAATAATATTAATAATAAATAATAATGGATTTAATTTGTACCACTTTTCATGTATAGTGAAACGCTGTATTACATTTGATATGTGTACATTTATAGATAGTCCTTCAATTATATCCAATTTTTCTTTTAACGTGTGTATATATATTTTAAATTTGATTTAATCTGTCTAAGCTGCTGTTTATTGATCATGTTGTTGTTGTTGTTTACAGGCGGCGTCTGCAGCTGCAGGCTCCTCACAGTCGCTGCCAGCAGATGAGAGTTTCTGCATCGTGGTGTCAGTCGACCCGCTGGAGTTCAACTCTACACCGACGTCTGACTCTGACGACGACGACGACGCCGACAAAGACTGTACGATTGTTTACTATCGCAACTTAATGGAGCTTTTCAAAATGTGTCAGACATGCGGGCAGCCAATCACAGACAAGGAGGTTTTCCACTCAGGAGCTCAGATGAGGGTGAAGTGGAGCTGCGTCGGCGGACACTCCGGGACGTGGAGGTCCTCGCCTCACCTACGACAGGTGCTTCCATAAAATCCACCAAAGAGCTGCTGCTGCTGCTGCTTCTGGACCTTCATCAGCAGAACGTTTACAGAGAAACGGACTAAACTCACGAGTGTTCAACTCATGAAACAAAGAACTTTTTTTTTTTAACAGTTGGATGCAGCGTCGTTCGTCTCCACCTTCAGTCCAGACTGGTGCAGGTCAGTTTGTGTTCATCAGAAATTCTTTTATACATTATTCCAACATACCAGACCTTTTGTCTCTGGTCTTAACCAGAGAGGAAGTTTAATAACACTTTAACACATCAATGAAAACTGTGACAAGTTCTTTGTGTCATATTAGCTTCAGCTGAACGTCGACTGTCGTCTCTGCAGCGCGACTACGTCGAAATCAACTTTAAATTCTGCATTTAATTAGTTCCTGACTGTGTCGACACACAGAGACGGTCTGTTCTCACACAGCTAAACTCAAGATATATTTATTCTCATTTACATATTTTATTCTGTTTCTGTTGAGATGGTGTGAGATGTTGATCATGTGTTCATAAATACTTCCTGTTAACCAGCAGCCGTTACTAGACTGCAGATAAACAACAGTTCATAATGTTTCCGGCAAAGATATCTACTGGATTTGACTCATCTGGACGCTGAAGCTTCATATTAGCTTCAGATAAACTTTGAAATACATTTTGTCCTCCATCACTTCCATTGTAAGGTCAGTATGAACAGGAGGAATGATTACAGCGAGATAAACAGCTTCCTGACTGTTGGTTTAAGACAGACTGTGAATCTGCTCTTTAAAGTTTTATGATCATGACGCCGTCTGATAAAACTACAGCAGCTCTTCGGCTGTATTGACATTTAAACTGAGGTTGAATATTAGATAACAGTATATTACATATATATATATTCATGGCGCCAGTCTCGTGTTAAGAGACAAACAGGAAGCAGATCCTAAATGTAAACCATCAGAATCATTGATCAGCAGTCATAATAATTAGTATTAATGTGTTTTTCTGTAGGTGACGAGACCTCTGAAGACACGGTGCACCATGACGGACACAGTTAAGACTTTTATCCACCTGAGTGTGGATTCTGGGAGAGACTTCATGTGATTCAGGTGTTTGTGAGTCTGCAGCTGTTCCTCCTTTTCTTACAGATTTTGGTAAATAAATGTTGGAAACAAACACTGATGAAGCAGCTGTTGATATTTCGTCTGTATCGATGGATTCAATCTGAGACTGTGATCAGACTTTTCAGAATAAAAGTGTCTTACTGCTGCTGTTGTTGTTATTTTGTTCAATAAAGTTTCTATTATAAAACTGATCCGTCTACAGCTCTTCTGTGATGAATTATATTATAGAAGCTACTAAAGCTGCAACTAATGATTATTTTCATTATTGATCAATTATTTTGTCAATAAAACATCAGAAAATGGTGAAAAAAGCTCTGAAACTCCCAAATATTACATTAACATGCAAGAAAAGCAACATTTTTGAGCTTTTAACCTTCAAATGTTGCTTTAAAAATAAGTGAAATGATTATTAGATGATTTAAAATAGTTGTTTATCAGTGAGCTTTAGTGTCTGATGGAGGATATAACTGTGAGAGCAGAAGACTCGTACCAGGACAGGCCAGCAGGTGATGCCGACCCTCGTGTGCAGGTTGGTGGAGAGGAGGATGAGGAGCAGCAGGGTGAAGAGGAAGGCCGTGCAGCTGACGAACTCAAAGAAGTAGAGCGCGGTGCAGCTCCTGCAGCTGTTGACCACTTCCTCCTGGATGAAGGCCACGAGGGAGAGGAGCTGACGGAGAGAGAGAGAGAGAGAGACGGACACATTAAAATCCCTCCGACACATTGATGATGATGATGATGATGATGCTTCTCTCACTAGAACTTAATATAATATTTAGATTAAGGCTGCGACTAACCGACAGCGGTCTGTAGATTATTGATGTCATCATGCTGCAGATCTGCTGCGACTCTCAGCTGAAGACTTTTCTGTTTGCCGCCTTTTATTAAACCACATTTGAGGTTTTTTATTTCCAAATTTAGTCTTTTTACTTGTGTTGATGCCTTTTATGCTCTATGTGAAGCACTTTGAATTGCCTTGTTGTTGAAATGTTACCGTACAAATAAACTTGAAACCAAACTGATATTCAGCTTTTTAAATCACATAAAGAAGAAGGAAATCAGAAAATCAACTAATCAATCAATCATTTAAGTACTTATAATGAGTACTACATAAGTACTACAAAATGAGCAGCAGCCACCAGCCAGCGGTGATCAGCTGGTGAACTTTGAACATTCACCAGTGGACAATAAAGTTAACTGAGCATCCTGCATGTACAGTTTATATCTGACACTGTAGGAACTCCTTCATCTCTGTTCTGGTCCTACAGTGCTGTTTTACTGTAAACACTGCAGTGAAACATCGTGACGGTATCAACACCGCCGACCTTCTACATCATTACACGGTGAACACAGAGCAGCTTCTGCCTTCATCAGCACTTCTGTTTTGACATAAAGGAAGAAACTTCTAGTGGTCACAGAGAAGCAGAGACTAGTTGTAAACCCACTGAAGTGCTGCTAAGATACATGGGGAGAGTCCGAACTCTCTGCGTTCTTCCTCACTGTCATCTTCAGTCTGCTGGTGTTTGTTGGTAGTGATGTGCAGAAGATGTTTAGAGGCCTGTTAAGAGTTCAGTATGGCTGTTGTTATGTTCTGTATGTGTTTGTTCTGCAGATTAAACTCAATATAAAGTCATCCAGTCTAGAGATCAATCCATCAGTTTCATCAGGGATCAATTTTACAAGTATGAATGTGTTTGTAGAATCTCAGAGACTCTGAGCTGCATTAAAGTGATTTCAAGTCGACTCTCTGAAACTTTGAACAACCTGCTTTTGTTTACAGTTTAAACAGCTGCAACATGCAGGAAATACAAGCTGATCATGGTGTGAAGTCATTTAAAGGACGATTATCTGTCTTAAACCAACAGTCAGAACATTAAAGCTGTTTTTCTTGCTGTAATCATTCCTCCTGTTCATACTGACCATTAGAAGATCCCTTCATAATGACCTTACAATGGAAGTGATGGGGGACAAAATCCACAGTCCTCCCTCTGTGCAAAAATGTATTTAAAAGTTTATCTGAAGCTAATATGAAGCTTCAGCGTCCAAATGAGTCAAATCAAGTAGATATCTTTCAACGTTACAGTCTTTTTAGTGCCAAAGTTCCTCTTTTTGTTACTATACTTCCACCTGCAGCTCAACAGGGAAACACTGTCCGAGGAAACACAAAGAGGGAATTTGATGCTAAAAAGACTGTAAATGTGTCAGATATCCACTTGATATGACTAACTCAGACTGCTGAAGCTGAATAGAAGCTTCACACAGACTTTTAAACGACTGTGTGGACACACTGTGGATTTTGGCCTCCATCACTTCCATTGAAAGCACATTTGAAGGATCTTTTAATATCCAGTATGAACAGGAGGAATGATTACAGCGAGGAAAACCTCTTTCACTTTTCATATGACTGATATAATTTAGTTTACTCCCAGTCTGAGCAGATACTGGGACATTAAACCAGTATATAAACACACAGAGTGCCTCTGACTCATTAAAAGTGAAGTGACCGTTATGGTGGAACTGCTCCAACCTTTCGGCTGTGTGGGCGGCGGCCGTTTCCCAGAGCGCCAAAACGCAGCATGTGGGCGTCCTGGGTGTGTCTGAACCACACTGCTGCTGAGTCAGCAGAAAGAAGAAGAAGAAGCAGTTCTCTACAGACAGATTAAAATGGTACAATCCAGAGGAAGCCACGCCCACCAATAACATTTAACACAGGGGACAGGAAGCTGCTGGAATCATCAACGCCGTCAGTCCAAACATGAAACTCATGTGGTGAAAGTCAGTAAATCATCAAGTTCATCAAGCCACAAGATGTCAGAGGAACTGTGACTGTTTCTCATCACGTACATACAGTGACTCAATAATCATATATCCTCAACAGAATGAACTAAACACCAGTTTCAGTCTGTTCGTTTCTCAGCTGCTTCTTTTGATGCATATTTTCAACTGTGTTTCTGTATGAAACCAACAGGAAACTTGTATAATGAATGACTCTCTCTCTTAGATATATAATAATAAATGATCTACACATGAAGTAAAAGTGAAAGTGAAGGTCCAGGATCAGGATCAGTTGACTGTTAACATCTTATTAGTTTGTCATTAACCTGTAAAACACTTTGAAACTTGCACAAAAGGATCTGTACAAATAACTAGTGTTCTCTTGATGAACCGATTAGTTGTTTGGTTTATAAAAAGTCAGAAAATGGTGAAAAATGTGTATCAGTGTTTCCTAAAGACGACGTCCTCAAATGTCTTGTTTTGTCCACAACTCAAAGATCTTCAGTTTACTGTCATAGAGACTAAAGAAACCAGAAAATATTCACATTTAAGAAGAAGAAAACAATGAATCAACTATAATAGTTGCTGATTACGCGAGGAGGCCTTTCAAGCGTGTGAACATGAGGAAAGCAGCAGGACCAGATGGTATCAGCGGGCTGGTCCTCAAATTATATGCTGACCAACTAGCGTCATTGTTCACAATCATATTCAACCTGTTCCCGGCTCAGTCTGTCACACCCACGAGCTTCAGGGAGTTCACCATCATTCCTGTGTACAAGAAAACAAGACCAGTCCTCCTGAATGACTGCAGCCCCAGTGGCGTTAACCTCTCTAGTGATGTACCGCTTTGAACAGCTGGTTCTTTGATCAACCAATCGACACAAGACGCCGTAGCACACGTCCTCCACACCAGCTCATCTCACCTGAACAGGACAGGAGCTATATGAGATTACTGTTCATTGACTACAGTTTAACACCATAGTTCCCTGCAGGCTGGGAACCTGGATTAAACACCTCCTGACGGGCAGACTTAACAGGTGGTGTTACCCTCGTCTTTAACACCGGAGTACCCCAGGGCTGCGTGTTGAGCCCCCTGCTGTACTTCCTGTACACACACACGACTGTGTAGCCGCTTTCGACCCCAACACTGTCATCATGTTTGCTGAAGACGCAGCTGTGATGGACCTGATCACAGATAACAATGAGATGGCCTACCTTCAGGCCTATCAGAAGGAAGTAGAGGACCTGACCTGCTGGTGTCAGGACAACAACCTGCTCCTGATCATCAGCAAGGACAAGGAGCTGATAGTGGACTTTGGGATGAAGCAGGGAAGGAACTACACCCCCCTCTTAATACCAACGGGTCCTCAGTGGAGACGGCGGACAGCTTCAGGTACCTTGGTGTCCACACCACTGAGGGCCTGACCTGGACGCTTTTATTACTCTTCCTGCTCTATTGCAACTCTCTTTAATGCACAAACTGAAGGAAGTGGCAGGATTACATTTCACTGTGACTGTACATGTGACAAATAAACTCGATTGATTGACTTTCATAAACGAATATAAAATCTTGGAGTTTTAAGGAGTTAAGCTAAGTTCATTTCCTTGCTGTTTTCTCTCTCTACTGTATATTTGGTCGTGTGGTAAACCAAACTAAACTCCACACATTACAGTTCACTTTACACAACCAGCTTTTACTGCAGGAATACTTCAGAGTGTGTTTGGCGAGCTGAACATCTGGTTATAAAAAGTCATGTTTCCTTCAGACGGAGACAAACTCCCCACCACAGATCTAAAAACAGAGCGTCTGACGTCAGGAGCAGTGGGAGCTCTCCTCACCTTCTAACAAACCACTTTAACTAAACAGACTGAAGCTGCTGGACGGAGGCAGCTCTGACATGACAAGAGGCCTTAAAAACTCTGGGGAAGCACATACAGAAACTCTGTTCAGGGACACAAAGCAGGGCAGGTTTTATTCTGATTTAGGTTTAGATCTGACTCCTGGTCTGATGATGTAGGGTGCAGACACGAGGCAGAAGCACTTTCTACTGAATAACTGAATGAATCCTCTCATGATATTCCATCAGGGAGGCGTCTGATCATCTCATGTGTCCGTCCTATACGCCTGAGGTTGGATGATACGACCACCTGTGTGCAGTAACGTTAGCCTGCTCAAAGAAAATGAGCGGCTGCAGGAGTGAACCCGAGCGAGAGGAAACTGTCACCGAAGATGTAATGAGGGACCTCGACAACCTTGGCTTTAACATGGACTTGGCCAGCCAGACTGCTCATCACCGCCAAAGATGGCGGCAAGAGGGGGCTATCATCTGATCGGGAGGACGGCGAGTTCCTGACCAAACACCGGTGTCGTGTGGCTGAAGATGTGGGGGAGGAGGGGAGGGTGGGGGGATAACACCAACAAGCCTGAAGCCTGAATGATAATCTGCCAGCTCACACCAACAACTGACGACTTTTCTGAGGGCAGGACAGAACCTGCTGAGGTTAACTGTGGGTGCCCGGCCCAAACATCCAGCCAGAGTCATGAAGAACCATCTTCATCAAGAAGAAGAACAAGGAGTCCTGCAGCAGATGGTCTCTGATGTCAACATCATGGAGTCAAAGACCTGCCGAGTACCTGAAACACTGAGAACTGCTGCTGTTTACTCAACTTTGGATCAAGTTAACTGATCAATAACAACTATTCATGGACGCATCATCACCTAAAACCTTTGCACAGTTCTGTAGCTTAAACTGAGTTTTGCTGAACTGCATGGAAATGTTAAAAACAAGATTTGATAAAAATGCTTCTGATTGACGGACTGAAGTATAAAGTCTGATCTGCAGGTCAGTGATGCGAGCAGCATGCAGATGGTGGGTGGGGGCGGCGGGCGGATGCAGCCTCTCCCCCAGCTGTTGCGACAGCGGCGGAGGTCTGCAGCTCAGAGATCTGCTAACGACAGCTCTCTGTCAGCTCCGCAGCAGCTTTCACTTCCCAGTCTGCAGCTTCCTGAGAAGCTGGTGCAGGAGGAGGAAGAAGGAGTCACGGCGAGGTCGCTCTGCTCATTCACACACCGACGGCTCTGCAGAGGGAAGCGTCTGCAGATACATAACTGTGTTACTTCACTACCTCCGTCTGTATGATGACACATCAAAAAAAAAAAAAAATCAGGACTCTGTTGCTTCATATTGAGAGAAGAACAGAACGCTGGACTGTTCTCCATCAGCAGCTCCTAACTCACAAGATATTTCAACACATAATGATAAATTATCACTCTTTATGATGGAACAATCATTAAAAGGAACTCTGTGGAGATTCATTAATATAAATCTGCTGTTAAACTGACAGGAAACAGTTTCACATGATACACTGAATAAAACTTCACTCTGTCTGCACGACAATAACTGATAAAAATGTATCGTCATACTGAAAACTGTCCAGTTCAGGATCTGACGGCATGAATCAGGCTGAGATCATCACATCTGAACATCATTTCAACTGTCTGCATGTGTTTCTCTGACAACAACGACTGCTCTAAACAGACAAAAACTACAAATTGTTAATAACCTTAAACCTGATGTTTTTGTCCATCAGAAACAAGCAGTGAACTCAACTCTGACTCATCATCAGCTTTTAAGTTGATATATTGAACTTATTTCCACATCCAGCAGTTACGGAGCAACATTATCATCCATGTGGAGTCGTGTTTCTGTCCACCTGGTGAATGTGAGTCCAATATATATTATTGAGCAGGTAGTGTTCAGGGGCTTTTTACAGCTTTTTCTCTCTGAAAACGACGCTATGAGACGCTGAGAGTGAATCAGAACAGTAAAGTTGCAGTCGGACAGATAAACAATGAGCTGAAACTCACTATAAAGCTCCGTAAAGCCGAGAGGAGCTGCAGAGTCTCTGATGATTCTCTGTAGGTTCATCACTACGAGCCACAACCAAGACATTACTCACTGTATAGATCAGACTGAGGAGCAGAGGAATAACCAACACATTACTCACTGTATAGATCAGACTGAGGAGCAGAGGAATAACCAACACAGTACTGACTGTATGGATCAGACTGAGGAGCAGAGGAATATTGATTATAGCAGCTTTAAATATTTTGTGGTTGTTTTAAATTCAAATGTGATTTAAAGTGTTCATATTATCATCATCAGTGTCGTATCACTCAGATATTTATTCAGCATTGAAGGGTTTATACAGTATATTTATGGACTCGTGTCGGAGGTGGACGTCACCTCCATGAAAACAAGGCCAGTTGCCGTGACGACCGCATGGTCCCATATAGATGCAGCAAATCTTTAAAATACTCGACCGGAGCTGCTTTCAGCATTTTAATAAACATCAAATTTAAAATGTGGTTAAAATCTGCTCAGATATGAGATACATTTGTTTGTAGTGTTTTATTGATTATTATTATTATTTTGATTATAACTCTGCTATGTTTGAAGAGTTTTATCCTTTTTGTCAGTTTTACGTTGTATCAGGTCGACAGGTGTCAATTAGCTGTTGAGCTAACGGGCCAAACATTTACACTGATGATGTTAAAATGCTAATATTGATTAAAGTGCATTTTCCATAATCAATCAATTAATCAATCAATAAATAAATAAAATATCTACTAAACTGTCTCCTGATTTGTGATGCATTCTGGGAAAGTTTCTTACAGGGTTGCAACTATTGATTATTTCATTAGCAAATATTTTCTCAATTAATTGATTAGTTGTTTGGTCCATAAAATTTCAAAAGACAACGTCTTCAAATGTTTTGTTGTCAACTCAAAGATCTTCAGTTTACTGTCAGAGAAAATATTCACATTAAGAAGCTGAATCAGAGAATTTGGACTTTTTTTCTTTAAACAATTCTCAAAACAATGAATAAATTATAAAAATAGTTGGTGATTAATTTTCTGTTAACTGAATAATAATTAATTGCTGCAACTCTGCTTTCTTATAAACTTCAAACCTGCGAGTTTCAGTCTGCAGAGTTTAAAGCAGAAATATTAAAGATATTTACTGTTTCTCTGAACTTGTGTCTGTCTGAAGGTCGTCTGCTGACCTCTCAGGTTAGTCAGAGGGATCAGCTGAACAACGAGCTTCCTCTTTAAAAGATAATTGTGTTTTAGTATAATTGTTACAGACAGTCTGATGGTCTGTTCAGTGTCTACTGCTGCTTCAACAGTAATAATCCTTAATGTTCTCCTGTGTCTTTGTGTTCTTGAGTGAACCATTCAAACTAACTGCCTTCACTCCTCACTGTGTTTGTGGTCTCAGCCTGTATTTTGCCCACAAACCAGTTTAACGCCCCGTCTGGTTTTAAACTGGTCGTCTTTCCTCTCAGGCAGCTTCTGCTTCTCTTTATTTCTAAGACTCACAGACAACAGCACAGTTTATTTAGAGGCTGTTTGTACAAAATAAAGTGAAGCTCAGAGGGAAACATGTGAAAACGTTCTGTTTCTGCAGCCAAAGTGAAAACAAACATGAAGTTTAACTGCAACTGAGACTGACGACTGCTTTCATTTTCAGTTCATTTCTTTGTTCTCAGTCAATAAAATGTCCCCCGGGATCTCCTGCAGTCAGTTGAGCTACAGTAATAAACAGCCTGCAGGACTTTTATCATCATAAACAACATAAACTCCTCTCACTGATCGATCTGATATCTGCAGACTGCTGCTAGCTAGCGTTAGCTAGCATTAGATTCCTGCCAGGAAGAGACAAACTGAACAAAGAAGAATCTGTTCAGTCGACTCTCAGAGCTCAGAAACCTCGTTAACTAACACAAACAGATCTCACATCAGTGCTCACAGTCACTTCCAGTCTGTTCTTGTTGTAGCTTTAATCATTAAATTCACTGACAGACATCCAGAAACATTGAAACAACATGGAGTCACATCAGTCCTGCTGCCTGAAGCAGGTGAACATGTTACAATTAATGTAGCAGCTTCCACCTTCGTTACCTTTATCCTATAAATGACTTTTGTCCATATTGTAATAACAACATTTCATGATTTAGAAATTTTAAAACTTTCAAAAGTTAAAAATGTGAAGATTGTCAGGTTGTGCAGCCTCTGTTTTCTCTGGTTTCTCAGTGGATTTAAGGAGGTTTATTAGTGATCAGAGATAATGATCTCTTCAGGAAGTGTAATTCACACTGAATCATATCAATATTAATAAATCAATATACTGTATATATGTGTATTACAGAGCAGATTCATGGTCAAAGAACCATCCAGAACCAGAAGTTCCACCTGTGACGTTCATCCTGACTGAACGGAGCTTCAGTCTTCATGTCAACAGCAGCAACATGTTCACATCTCAGAATTCAGACAGTCTGAGGACACTTGAACTCACCACTTCCAAGACTTTGATCAGGAACCGGATTTTATCCAGATGTTCTGACGGAACCATGAAACAGGAGGATTTAGGGTTCGGAGCCGTCGTCGAGGAGTAAACTTCAGTCGTTGCCATGATGGAGCTGAGAGACACAACAGACAGGTAAGATACACGCCACAGACAGGTCAGATACACGCCACAGACAGGTCAGATACACGCCACAGACAGGTCAGATACACGCCACAGACAGGTCAGATACACGCCACAGACAGGTCAGTTACACGCCACAGACAGGTAAGATACACGCCACAGACAGGTCAGTTACACGCCACAGACAGGTCAGATACACGCCACAGACAGGTCAGATACACGCCACAGACAGGTCACATACACGCCACAGACAGGTCAGATACACGCCACAGACAGGTCAGATACACGCCACAGACAGGTCACATACACGCCACAGACAGGTCACATACACGCCACAGACAGGTCAGATACACGCCACAGACAGGTCAGATACACGCCACAGACAGGTCAGATACACGCCACAGACAGGTCACATACACGCCACAGACAGGTCAGTTATACTAGAGGTCACTAAAGGCAACATCTTGATAATTATCATGAAAAAAAGCTGCAATAACGATGATAAAGTGATGAATAATTTAGGATTAATGTGTGTGGATACAGCAGCAGCAGCAGCAGGACGTAACCGACGTCTGTGCGTAAAGATCGACGACGACGAGGGAATCAAACGTCCACACATGACGTGAATATGACGGCTCAGCGAGGTCATCAGTGACGTGGAATAACACAGCTGACCTTTTGAAAAAGTTACCGTCCCTCCAAATATTGTATTTATATTTCAGTACAAAAACCGAACGACCGTGTGCAGGAACAGCACGTCTGTATTCATGAGACGTGATGCCTTCGTTGTCCTTAAACTTACATAGAAGCTGTGAGTGTTCATTAGTGAGTTCTTCACTGTTGAAAATGTTGTTCTAAACAGTCATGTTTGGTGTCATGGCGTCTGGTTTTCCCTCCACCAACATAAACACATATTTCTTAGTCCAGTCATGCTGAAACTCATGTTTTTCACTGTCAACCTTTTTTTTTTTTTTTTTTTGGTATCAGATACTTTGGAACAAAACATGTGACTTTTTCATCCGGAGCTCCTACATTCAACAACAACCTCAGTAACCATAGCAACCGGTGGGCGGCTGAATGACGACAGCCACGTGTCAATCAAAAGGTGGTCGGGGTCAGGCCGCGGTTATATTTTGTTCCTGGAAAGATTTAAATTGGACTATTTGTGCTGCTCTAAAGCGACTATTTCCACTTTTATAAAAGGAAGTATGACCTCAGCTGAGACTCTGGAAGAGAAGAAACAACCAAACAGTTGTTTTTTCTCTGCAGGAAACATCATCAACACTGATTCTGACTCCACAGCTCCCAGTTAGGAGCTGACAGGACGCCGACACACAGACCCGTTAAACTACACCAAACAGCAACTAAAAGGAAAAGAACAGCAACAAACCTCAGACGTGATTACGTGCAAACAGCTGCACAAACAGTCAGCCTGAGAGGAAGCAGGTTTCTCACTGTTACTTATAACAGCAACAATCAATCTATTGATCTATTAGTTGATCAACAGAACATTTTAGTCATTTTTTAAAGCCAAAATGCCTCTTAATGCTTTTTTATACAAGTCAAACATGATAGTAAACTGATGTTGGGCTGCAAATAACGATTATTATTATTGTTATTGATTAATCTGTCCATCGTTTGATCTATAAAATGACAGAAAACAGTGAAAAATGTTTCCTCACAGTCATCAAGTTGTTTGTTTTATTAAATCAACAATCTGAAATATTCAATTCACTGTCAAATAAGACAAAGACGAGCAGAAAATCCTCTCAGTGACCGACTGCAACAGGGGAATGTTTGAAGTTTTTACTTCAAAAATGACTGAAATGATTAATCAGTTATCAATATATAGTTTCCAATTATTTTTCTGTCAATCATCTCTACTGAGAGATATAGACTAAACGATTGTTTTTTCAATAATTTAGTATATTAATGCCGTGATGTCATCACAACCCTTTAAAACTCTAATTTATTCAGTTTTCTGTCACATAAGAGAAAAAACAAAACAGAAAATCTTCTCATCTGAGCTGCAGAATATTTATTGTTTAACACGTATATCATAAATCATAATAATTTAATGAGTAATTATCGTTGCAGCTGCTCACTGAAGTCTATTTTTATCTCTTTACTCTCATCTTCACATATAAACAAACGTTTAAGGTGATTTTCTTGGTTCAAGAGACACTGTGATTAAAACATGACAGAAACATGACTGACAGTAGTTCTGCTCTGCTGTAACATCTTATAACACCGTTCATACGTGTTTTACTGAATTTTTACATGTTCTTGTAAAAACAGTCAAGAGTTGTCAAGAAATGAAGAAGTGAACTTTGATTTTTGCTCCTTGGAAGTTTGAGCTTCAGCTGGTGTAAATATATCCAATATATACAAACATACATACAGTCATAATATAATTTAAACATTAAGAGGAAACAACATTATCTGCAATTCTATCAAAAACACTGTTTCTGTCTGTTTCAATGATCATCTGACAACACAGACAGACACAGTTCTCATACAGGCTTAAACGCTCTCTGGACATGTTCTGATGTATAAATGTAAATAATATTTTATGGCTCAGTGTCACATATAGTTTCAGAGTGAAAGTGAAACTGAGCTTCAGTGCAGGTGTGAGCAGGTGTGAGCAGGTGTAAACTGGCTCCATACACTGATAAGAGGGATTTATGGTGATAATAAAAGTGTCCGTTACTAAGGAGGTCATCCAACACCAGATGGACCAGAGAACAATATCCTTGTTATAAACTGCCACATCGCAACACCAAACTTCTTTAAAAAAAAACAGGCCTATTTAATAATAACTGCTTACAGACAAACACAGACACGATGCAGATTATAAACTGAGGCTTTTTCATAAGCGGTGGTTTGTTCCAGTAGATTCAGCTTTTGAATTATCGACAAAGCGACAGTTTATTTAACTGATATTTATAAGCCTCCGTGTATTCAGGTGTTCGAGGGGAAAAGTTCGAGCGAAGTATGAGCCGAAACAAACGGCGCTGGGTGTTTTAGATTCAAGCCGAAGCGAAGTTTGGCTCATTTAATACATTTAAAAGGATTTTAACTTGTGTTTTAAGGATAAGACGTCGCTTTCCTAAAGAAAAAAGGCGACAGTAAATTAAATCGATACCATTTTAAACGGAGTTCGGCGATAATCACGGAGGCCAAAACTAACCCGCTGAGACAGGAAGTTCGCAGAAACATAAAAACGTTAATAAAACGTGAATCTTTCAGGTTTAAACTCACCGTTCAGTTTTTTTTTCCTGTTCGCGGGAAAATAAAAAATTCTTTGACAACTTCTTGCTTTGTTTCTGCTGCGAAACGAACTTCAGAATAACTTCCGCAATAATGTCCAGACACTGACTATACTTTCTTCTTCAGTCGGAAAAATCCACTTCCGGTTCCAACTTTCAAAATTTAAAGTGTTTCGGTGATTCAGGAAGAGTTTCAGATCCGTCAAAATAAAAGTCCCGCATGAAAAAAAATCCTACTACAGTAAAAGTACATAAGTATTATGAGCTTGATGTAGTTAAAGTATTGCAGTAAACGTACATAAGTATTATGAGCTTGATGTAGTTAAAGTATTGCAGTAAAAGTACATAAGTATTATGAGCTTGATGTAGTTAAAGTATTGCAGTAAAAGTACATAAGTATTATGAGCTTGATGTAGTTAAAGTATTGCAGTAAAAGTACATAAGTATTATGAGCTTGATGTAGTTAAAGTATTGCAGTAAAAGTACATAAGTATTATGAGCTTGATGTAGTTAAAGTATTGCAGTAAAAGTACATAAGTATTATGAGCTTGATGTAGTTAAAGTATTGCAGTAAAAGTAGTGGTTTGGTCCCTCTGACTGATATATTATTATATATGACATCATTAGATTATTAATAGTGAAGCATCAGTGTTAGAGCAGCATGTTACTGTTGTAGCTGCTGGAGGTGGAGCTAGTTTACACTACTTTATATACAGTTAGCTAGTTTAGTCCAGTGGTTCCCAACCTAGGGGTCGGGCCCCTCCAACTGGACTTTTTCTCTAATCTTTGATTTTTGCTGAAATATTGGATCATTTGAACATTTATTGAAATGAAAGCATGTGAGAAGTTTAGAGGGAAAAATCACTATTTGGTGGAGCTGTTAACAACTCATAGACATGTGAAATGTGACCCCGACTACACACTGCTTTTTGTAAGACGTCAAAAGACAAAAAGGTTGGAAACCACTGGTTTCACCTTTAACAATGTGTTGTATTTTAAAAGCTTGTTATATTATCCATTGTGTCAAATCTTCATCTGAAAAGTAACTAAAGCTGTCAAATAAATGTAGTGGAGTAGAAAGTACAATATTTCCCTCTGAAATGTAGAAAGTAGCATCACATGGAAATACTCAAGTAAAGTACAGGTACCTCTAAACTACTGGTACTTATGTACTTTTACTGTAGTAGGATTTTTCATGCAGGACTTTTACTTGTAATGGAGTAGTTTTTACTTTGCTGTGTTGGTACTTTTACTGCAGTAAAGGATCTGAGTTCTTCCACCATCTCATCTCTCCTCCCGGCCTGCAGTTCCTCTGCTCGGCCTGCAGGAGGCGCTGCAGCCCGCTCCTCTCTCCTCTCCTCTCCTCCGTCCTCCTCCTCCTCCTCCTTCTCTCCGCGGTGTGAGAGCGAGGCTTCCCCCGCTATAAAGCTGCGAGAGGCGGCTGCAGGCTGTAAAGGCTCTTCGGCAGCCAGAGGAGGAGGAGGAGGAGGAGGAGGAGGTGGAGGATGATGATGAAGCTGCGTGTCCCTCAGCGGGGAGCTGATCTCAGTTCAGTCCGTCTGAGCTGAAACTGGAAACTTTCTGATGCTTTTCTCAGTCCGGAGCTTCTTCTTCTTCACGCACCTGTGAAAAGGTAAAAAAACTCTGACATTCCTGCACGTGACGCTCAGATGATTAACTTGAATATTTGATCACATTTCTCTCTTATTGTTTTTCTTTCTGTCACATCTTCTCAGTGATCTTATAATAACTGTAATAATAACATTCCTGCACTGCTGCTGATTGACTGTGATGATGTTCAGGATCTTAAAGCATCTTTATGCGTCGCTGGTTTCTTATAATATATTTATAAACGTGTCAGTGATTCAAATAAGTTGATCTTTGAATATTTTATGAACAGTTTCTAGAGGACAGATGTTGAGTTACTCAGTTGTTCTTCTGGCTGTAGATGTTGGAGGATATAAATCTCTTTTCTGTTGTTTTTTTTTTTAATTCTTTCACAAAACAGAAAAAATATTTTGTGTTCAGATGATCAGAAACTGGATGATTCATTTAATGTGTTTAAAATTTCTGAACAGGCTTCTGAGACAAACTTCATTTTGCATTTATTCATGTTTCTGCAGGATGACAAACACACAGGACGTGTTTTATTGTTGGTTTATGGATTCTGTTGCGGACCTGAGGTGTAAAAAATCGAATTAGTTTGATTGGTTTTCTTTATTTATTTGGAAGCAGCAGCAGTCTGGATCTGCTGCAGCTGGTGTTACCTGTGTGTTGACTGTTAATATTATTACAATATCGGCACCAATATTTAATAAGTCAGCCTTTATAAAGGGTTTATAAGTTGTAATTAAATGCTTTATTGATCAGTTAGGAGTCATTATTGACAGTTTTAGGGCTGAACTAAAATCAATTTATCAGCAACTTATTAATTGATCTATGAAGCGTTTATTTCCAGCTCAGTGATACTTTGTGTGAATTATTGATGTGACTTCTGGTTATTATTAAGCTGCTGTTGTTAATGTTAGAACTCTAGAATCAATCAGTCCATCAACAGGAGATTAACTGACACGGTTTTTGATATTTGATTCTTCTTTTGTGTCATTTTTTAAAAAGCTGTCAGCAGCTTCTCACATGTTTTCCATGATAGTAAAGTTAATAACTTTATACACTGATCAATCAATGGATTATTAAAGACAGTGATGACTGAACCGTCCCTCAGTTTAATAAAACACAACTTTACAACTAATGAGCTAAATAGAAACTATTCAAGTCTTGAAGCAGAGTCGCTCTTCAGGACCAACAACAGATGGAGGAAAGTTCTCTGCTTTAGTGATTCAGCCAACGCTTCCTCCTGGAGATTATCTTCATATACGTCTAAACTGCAACAGCAAATACATCATAATAATAACATCATAATCTCTCTCAACGTTATGAGTTGTTAATTAATGTATTTGGGAAGTCTCTGATGTTGCAGTAAAATCTCGGCTGGTAGAAACTGCAGCAGTGTGAAAGTGTTTCTGGTCGTGTTCAGACTCTGAAAAATACCTTTTTAACCCTTTCAGATCACATCCTCGCTCATATTGTGCACCTGTTTAACAATATATCAAATCCAATCCCGTTTTCTCCCTGTAAAAACAAAATATGACGTGTGCTTATGTAACGTCAACCAATAATATCATGACATCCACCCGTCAATCGATCTTCAACTCTGAGAAGCTGAGATTCATTATGACACGCCCACTTTTCAACGTTCAGATCGGCGTTTGGCCCCCTCCTGTTTCACTCAGAGATACGTCAACATACACTACAACATAACAGTTAGATACAGTTTCATCTGGACTCTAAACATTCAGTCAAAAACAAATCATTCACTTATTAAAGACAAAACACTAAATAATTAAGAGATAATCAACACACATTAACACACATCTACTGTACCGGGGTCAACAATATAAAATAACACAACATTCACAAACTCCTGGTGAAGTTCTGCATTCAAAATCGAAAGGTTATGAAGCGTACTGTTGTCATGACAACGGCCACTCACCACCAGCCTGAACCGAGGCATAAACTTCATGTAAGGTGTCATTAAGTATAACAGCTGAGTTTTTCCTCCAGTTAGTGTTGTTTAGTTTCTGGTGGAGAAAGTTACTGCAGCATCTTTCACTAACCTGAACACACACACAGGACTCCGACCTCTGACCTCTGACCTCCCACTGCAGAGACACATATACATGTAGCTTCATCACTGTGAACATCATCCAGGCAGAGTTTACGCTTGTTAACTGTTTAATATGAAGGTGATTTCTAGGAGAGAGTTAGCGGGGAATCCTGAAGCGACATGCTAACGTCGCAGCGTCAGCGCCCTCTAGCAGCTGTAGTAATGATGACGGCAGCAAAGCAGGAAATCAGGTGACGTTACGGAGCAGCAGAGTCCACGTAGTGAGAACATCTTTGATTTCAACGCACAATATGTAATTTCAGCCGCTAGGCGTCTCAATCAAAACAATAACAACAGACGGAGTGTGATGACGGTGTGAAGTAGCAAGGGATCATGGGATATGTTGTCTTCGTTGTTAAATAACCAGCTTCACCGGGATAGGATTACTCCAGTGTTCATCATTCAGGATGTTTTTACCCGCAGAGGTCTCCTCCTCTCCAGAACAAACGGACCCGGAGATTACAGGTAAAAACACTGAATAAAGCTGTTTCACCTAAAAAATCAGTGTTTCTCTGACGATGTACGGCGACCACCGGACGTCCGGTACGGGCTGTTAGCCGAGCTGCTGCTAACACTTGTTCGCTTTATTTCTCTTATAACTTTAGATCCAGACGTTCGGTCGGTTTCTCCCGGGAGCCGAATTATCCGCAGAGGTCTCCTCCTCTCCAAAAACCAACGTACACGCAGATTAAAATCGTTAAAATACTAATTAAAGCTGTTTCACCTAAAAATCAATGTTTCTCCGACGATGTTTGGTGACCACCAGACTTCCTGGAAGGGCTGTTAGCCGAGCTGCTGCTAACGTTTGCCCAGTTTATTTCTCTGATAACTTAAGATCCAGACGTCCAATGACTAAAATCCTCTTCTGGCTAAAAGACATAGTTAAAAAACACCTAAATTTATCATGAAAATGTGACTTAAAACTGAATAAAAGTCCATTTATAACAGTTTGTGTGGAACAACCACAACGCCGATGTATTATCTTGTATGTGTGTAAGTTACTCTTTGGTAGACGCCATTGTAGCGGACAAACACAGCGCCGCCGTATGCATCTGGTGCGTGTTTACTCTTTGGTAGAGGAGGTATGACGCCATCGACAGGCGACCAAATGAAACCGTTACTTTGATTAAATTACAGATTTCTCTGAGTTTGAAAACTGTTGGAAACATTTGGGATAATGTAAGTACACAACTCAACAACATATATAACATAGGTCTAGTTGTTTTTACACATTTTAATGTGGAATAATTACATATTAGAGCTTTAAGTTCAATTTATTATCAGAATATTTTTCTGAAATGTGTCTTGAGTACGAGGTGAACATTGTTTCACACAACAAAACACATTTAAACCTGCATTAACTTTGTTCACTAGTTTCCATCAGAGACAAGCAGTGAACTCAACTCTGACTCATCATCAGCTTTAAGTTGACATGTTGAACTTATTTCCACATCCAGTAGTTACGAAGCAACATTATCATTCATGTGGAGTCGTGTTTCTGTCCACCTGGTGAACGTTTTTACTCTCTACCAACTCCTGAGGGAAATATCTGGCTCTTTAGCTGCTAAATGCTCCACTATGTTCACCAGCTAGTCTACAGCTAACTGTGTCTGTTTGCCGTTTGGTGCCAAAACGACGCTATGAGACGCTGAGAGTGAACCAGAACAGTAAAGTTGCAGCCGGACAGATAAACAATGAGCTGAAACTCACTATAAAGCTCCGTAAAGCCGAGAGGAGCTGCAGAGTCACTGATGATTCTCTGTAGGTTCATCACCAACACATTACACACTGACACATCAGAAATATATGTTCTAGATGCTTGAACACATTACACACTGACTGTGAACACAGTGGAGTTATAAGAATTTATATTATAGACGCTTTAACCAAACAACAGAACAAATACTGCAAACATTTATCACAGGAGACATCATGAATAAGTAGCTGCAGTCTAATCAGTTCCATCGCTCTCTTTCACGCCTACTTTTCTGTCTGCACGGCTGCTCTGAAGCCGACTGAGAACCCAAACTGTGATTTAACAGTTTGACAGATTGAAGAACAAAAGAGTTTCTGTTCAGTCTGTTCAGTCTCACCTGTGGGACTCTGTATCTTCTGTTTGATGGGAAAAGCTGATATTCTTTAAATAAAGTAAGAGAAGCGTCTGATCTGTGTAGAAAAGTGTAATTTCAGCCAGGAAACGTAACGCTGGCACCGAGCTCACAGACACCAGTGACGTCTGTAGCGGCTCCTGGTCGGCCCTTTGTCTTGTGCTGTCAGTTTGTCGTTGCAGCAGCTGATAAAAAGTTCAAACTGGAACATTTAGTTTGTAGATTAGCGCCTTTATTTTCTGTTTAACTGCTGCCGACAGATGACAGAGTTAGACGCAGGTTTATAAGTGATGGAGGCTGCTTTACGTCTGTCTGCAGCTCTGGTTTGTCTGTATGCAGTTTTAAACACTTGACTCCCTTCTGTGTGTTGTTGTGGAGTTTGTACTTTAATCTAGAGGATTTATATCATTTAACACTTCTGGTTAGTGTGAAAGTCCACAAACAACTCCCCAATTAATTTGGTTTGTTTATTTATTTATTTGGATCTCTTTTAGCTCGAGGCTAATCTTCTAATAGGAACATTTTCAGACACTACAGCACACACACACACACGATTACAGTTCACTCAGTTAGACTTAATCATACATAAAACACACAGTATGTGCACTAGGGATGTGCAGAGAGCCTAGTATTTGTATTTGTATCTGTATTTGTTGAGGCAGCAAAATTATTTGTATTCGAATAAAAGTGGAAAGAGGTTTAAAAATCCTGTTTTTCTTATTATTACGCTTTTAATTTTAGAAAATTAAAAGTGTTACAATAAGTGTTCATGAAGTGTTCCCTTGGGAAGGAAATGTGCATCATGTAGCAGGTGGATGTGACTCCCCTCACTGAGACCTGCTGATAGACGTCACAGCGGAGCAGAGGAGAGACACTGAGATAGTGATGTAACCGACCTGCACGCTGGTATTTGACATGTTTTTTTTTTCTTCCTGAAAACAAATAATTTTTAAAATATTTGTATAAAACAAATATTTGTAAAAAAAAAACAACACTATTTGTGCTTTTCCAAATAACGTATTTGTTTTCGGACACATCCCTAATGTGCACATACACACTGTATTTACATCAACACATCTGCATATATCACCACTAATGCAAATATTCTGATAGTGCTGCATGTTGGCAGCCACGATAAGAACTTACAGTCCACAACATGGGTTATTAGATGGTCTGTCAATCAATTAAAAGCCAGCAGTGGAGGTCAGGTCGTCACAGAGCCGGATCAACGGCGTGGCGGGAAACGTTCTGATGACGTGTTATTTGTGCAACCTGCCACCAGGGGGATTTAAAAATCTCTGCAGAGACAGTTAGCAGCTAACATACAGCAACTGTGATGTGAAACATCTCTACAGTATATACAACGATATGTATCAGCTGCACAAAAATAAAAAAGTGTATTCTGTGTCACTTTAGGAAAAGTCATAAAATTTCAGGCTTAAAGTGTTTCTGGTGTTTTTTTTTACTGCTCTCGAATGTAAAAAAGGATCAAATTAGACCTGAACAGCATGTAAAGGTTAAGAAGCTTCTAGCATTAGCATTAGCAACCTCTGAACAAGAGATATTATTGGCTGCAGGTGGAAACAGTTTAGGACCAATCAGGAGCTTCAGTGTGTGATATGTCTAAAAATAATTTAAACAGTCATTTAGGGATGCACGATATTATCGCCGCGTCATCGGTATTGGCCGAAAAAAGCTTTAAAATTAAATATCGGCATTGGCAAATTCTGCCGATTATGAGAGGCCGATATGTTGCCCTCTCCTCCGCCGCCTGACTGTGCTTCCCTCAACGGACTGTTTCACCCCGGCGGTCCCGGTGTTTCCAGCCGCCCGTCAGACCAGCTGCTTCTTCCCACTTTAACCTGAATAACAAACCAGGTTTCACTGCTCCGGTTGGATCCACATGGAGAGCCGGGGCTAACGTTAGCTGGGAGGCTAGCGGAGGTTAGCTGGCTGTGCTTCCCTCCGGTCATGCTGCGGCTAACGCTCCGCTAGCCTCTCAGCTTACGTTAGCCCCGGCTCTCCATGTGGATCCAACCAAAAATATGTGCATATATCGGTATCGGCAATCAGCCACAGTGAGTTGGAAATATCGGCATATCGGACAGTCATGAGATCATTTTTCCATCTTTCACATCATCCTTTAGTTTCAACTCTGTCTACTAGAAGTTACGTTCATATACGACTAAATTGCAACATCATATACGTAACGCTGCTGAATCACATTTTCTCTCAACATGATGAGAAAATGTTGATACTGAATGTCTGAGTGAAATGTTGAGAGACAACAAAGCGATCACGACCTCGTTACCTGTGAACATAATCTGGGCAGAGATTTATGAACACAGTTTAGTTGTATATGACGGTTGTTTCTAACAGACAGTCGTAATAGTTTTTCTTGTTTTCAAAGGTTTCGTCTTGTTTTTGTTGTTTTCATTGATGTAGTGAACTCTGAAACAGTGCAGTAAAGACGGACGGTGTCTCTGTCCTCTCATCCTCTCTTCAGTCTGAATGAAGCTCTGAAACTTTTTTATTGTTTTGCACAAACATGTTTTTTTGCTGCTGGGCAGAAAGCGTCTCGGTTTCCAGAAACCACAGAGAGCAGCGAGGCAGAGCGCTGAGCCGAACGCCTCTGAATGACATGAATTATTAACTCTGTTGTAGTGCTGCAGCTGTACAGGGATCTGTGTGATGTGATTTTCATGAGCAGCTCTTTAATCTGCTGTTGGATGTCGGAGCCTCAGCTGGTGGGAGGATTCATCCACCGCTTGACTGAACAGCTGAAAGCTGCTCTGTGAAGCTCCAGCAGGCCTCCATGAAGCCTCCTCCAACATCCACCTGCTGAGAGCAAACTGCAATTTACAGCTAAATGACTTCTGCTGCGTCTCCAGGTGGAAAAAACTGAGGAGCGGCGGGGAAACGGAGCGTTTAACTTCACGTGCAAAAAAGACAAGAAGGCTGGAAGATAAGCAGCAATTAACCAGAATTAAAAACGCTTCAATGAAAACAAGTCAAACAAAGCACACAGTTAGATTATTGAATGAAAAACATGTTGAATGATAATTATTTACCCTTTTGTCTTTAATGACTGAATTAATTGTTTTTCATTATGTCATAAATTTTCCCTCCCACATTAAAACACTAAACACTCTAGTGCACTAAAAGCACTAAAGCTAAAACTAACTGTAACATCTGCTGATTATTTAACTGATTAGTTGTTTGGTCTATAAGGTGACAGAAAATAGTGAAACATTCAGTCAAAAACAAATCATTCACTTATTAAAGACAAAACAGTAAATCATTAAGAGATAATCAATGATTAGATTTACGTTAAAGGCAAAACATGAAGACAAACTGCCTAAAAACAACGATATAAAATAACAACATTCACAAATTTTTGGTGAAGTTCTGCATTCAAAATCAAAAGGTCATGAAGATTACTGTTGTCATGACAACAGCCACTCACCGCCCAGCCTTGAACCGAGGCATAAAATTCATGTAAGGCGTCATTAAGCAGAACAGCAGAGTTTTTTCTCCAATTAGTGTTGTTTAGTTTCTGGTAGAGAAAGTCTCAGTGGAGCGTTTTTACCTGATGATCAATAACCTACTGAAGAGTCTAAACTCATCTGTGGTCTTGATTTAAATCTGACAAGTTCTAACTGACATTGTGGGTGTTTGTGATGTGCTGTGTGTAGTTTGTAGCTTCAGGCTAACTCTGGTGCATCTTCAATGTTTCAAACTGCAAACTGTCCCAGTCAATAAACCAATCAAATCAAATTAACTGCACATTTTATTGCCTTTTTGTTAATTATTTGTTAATTAATCTCATCCTTCTCTTCAGGTGTCTTTCGCTCGGTTTATTTCTTTTCTTCTTCATCATCATCTTCTTCTTCTTCTTCCTCTGCTGCGTCTCATTCTTCAAAACTTCATGACGACTAAGCTTTGACAGCTGTGTTGCTATGGTTACTGGTTTGGTAGCAGATGAATGTAGAACGAGTGATTAAACTACGTGTGCAATAAACATTTTTAACGTAAACCTGCCGGCCAATCAGAAAAGAGTATTCACCCAGACACTGATATGACTCAGTAAATGTCATAAACATCAGTTACAAATAACTGTGTATTTCTTTTCATTTATTTGTGTGATTTGTCTTCACTTAAGATTCCGTAGCAAAGACGCGAATAAGCGAATGTAAATGGCGACGTCCGGCCCCGCCGGCGGCGTTTCAGGCATCAGTCTTCATCCTTGAAGTCTTTTCTCTTGTAAAACTGAAAAGTACAGTTTGAAACTTGTTTGTTTTGTGCCTTCAGGGGGCAGTAACGAGCACATTACAGCTCATGCAGCAGAATGAGACAAAGAAGACGCAGCATTATGTTTCCTTCAAAGCGTCCTCCTGAGAGACGGGCTTGGATGAGCTGAACATTATAGATGTGATTTTATAAAACACTCGGCTGTTGCCTTTGAACCTGATCCACCTCAGAGCCCTCCTGACCCGCCTGGATTCCTCCTGAACCTCTCAGTTATCACGTAGCCGTCGCTGACTTTGCTTTAAAGACAGTTTAGACGTCCTGTAATCAAATTAAATGTCTGTTTATAGTTTATGCTGCAACCCTAAAAATGAATGTGACAAACATTGAGTGAGATATTTGGTGAATATATGATGGAAGAAGGACAAAAATTATGTTTTGAGCTCTGCGGTGAAGGTCAAAGGTCATGTTTGTCCTCGGGGACTCGTGACAGGAAGAATCTTTATTAAACATGTATCACTAATATATGACTTCTCGTGATTTGATGCATGTTTTCATGTATCAACAAATTCATTATTATTTCATCATTGATCTAACTGTGAGTTAAAGTGCACATATAGATGAATGATATTGAATTATTAAGTAAAGACAAGAACTAATGACTTCATCAGTTATTAATATCGAGCTGCACACGTATCGGTCCGCACGTCAGATCTACATTATTTAAGACAATCATTACAATATGATACTGAGGATTTCCTGATGGTGGCGCTAGCATCAGAAGAGTATAACAGACTGGAAGAAACTCACTAGCTTAGCAACATGAAAGCTACAATCAACCCATAATACATCACTCTCTGGAGGCGCCGACATTACAGCGGTAATGTAACTGTAACCTCACTTTATAAAACTAAGGTTTGATAAATACGACACATTGTTAAAGACAATATCTATGAGTTGTTAACAGCTCCACTAAATATATAATAAATGTTCAAATGATCCAATATTTCAGCAAAAATCAAAGATTAGAGAAAAAGTCCAAAAACTGAAAACAGATTTGTGTATCAGAACTTTGTTTTTTCTTCTTTCCTCTCCCATTAATCATCTCACCACCCCTCAGATTTATCTGCTGACCCTTTGGAGGGGCCCGACCCCTAGGTTGGGAACCACTGGACTAAACTAGCTAACTGTATATAAAGTAGTGTAAACTAGCTCCACCTCCAGCAGCTACAACAGTAACATGCTGCTCTAACACTGATGCTTCACTATTAATAATCTAATGATGTCATATATAATAATATATCAGTCAGAGGGACCAAACCACTACTTTTACTGCAATACTTTAACTACATCAAGCTCATAATACTTATGTACTTTTACTGCAATACTTTAACTACATCATGCTCATAATACTTATGTACTTTTACTGCAATACTTTAACTACATCAAGCTCATAATACTTATGTACTTTTACTGCAATACTTTAACTACATCAAGCTCATAATACTTATGTACTTTTACTGCAATACTTTAACTACATCAAGCTCATAATACTTATGTACTTTTACTGCAATACTTTAACTACATCAAGCTCATAATACTTATGTACTTTTACTGCAATACTTTAACTACATCAAGCTCATAATACTTATGTACTTTTACTGCAATACTTTAACTACATCAAGCTCATAATACTTATGTACTTTTACTGCAATACTTTAACTACATCAAGCTCATAATACTTATGTACTTTTACTGCAATACTTTAACTACATCAAGCACATAATACTTATGTACTTTTACTGCAATACTTTAACTACATCAATCTCATAATACTTATGTACTTTTACTGTAGTAGGATTTTTCATGCAGGACTTTTACTTGTATGAAGTATTTTTACATCACTGTATTGGTATTTTTACTGCAGTAAAGTATCTGAGTACTTCAGTATTCTACTAATTTCCAACAGCAACTATGTTTTTCAACTTTTCAACTCAAAAATGTTGATACTGAACGTATCAGTTGTTTAGTGACAATATGTTTCATTTATCTTCCACTAAAATCAGTAACTGGAACATCATTGAACTTTTTATGGTTATGTTTAGACTCTGGTTAATGTTCAGGTTCCATTAAACTGTAACTGGGTTATATGTGACTGACAGAAGCAACTAAACAGGCTGACAACAGAAAAGTAGTTTGTCTTGTAAGTTTAATTTATTATAGGAGCTGTGTTCTCTGCATCATCCTCAGTACTTACCGTCATCGTCCTCTTTGAATGTAGGACGCTTTGCTGGAAGACATTTTTAGCAAAACTGAATTATTTGGAACATACAGACAGAGAGAAAGTGGATGTTACAGAAGTTTAGAAGTTTTTTCCATTTTAAAGGTTTATTTATTCATCTATAAAACATCCACACTGTTCAGTTCTCTCTTTTCATTTTAGCTCAACACTCGACCGGTTCAGTCTGTCGAGCTGCTGACCTTTAACCTGCGACCGCCTGTGGGCTTGTGGGAAATTATGTTTGTTGAAGGTCACTGAAAACTGAAATATTAAATTTACAACACTATAAGACTGTTTCTTTAAAAACACACCATCCCTGTCTGTATGCAGCGAACCACACACAACAACATTTTGACTCATTGTTTTATTAGAAATGTGTGATTAAATGTGTGAATGTGTAGCCTGCATGTTAGCAGCATGTCAGGTTCATCCAGTGTGGTTCAGACTGAGACACCAGCTGTAAATAACTATTTGATGGATGGTTATGACATTTGGTTCAGACGTTCATGTTCTCCAGAGGATGTATTCTACTGAGTTTTCCTGTGGCGCCACCATCTGGTCATGATTTCATTTTGTCCAACACTTTGGTTTATGACCAAAAACCTGCAAAACTAATCAGCTACATGTTGTGTTTGGTGCTAATTAGCAAATATTAGCAACATAACATGCTAAATTAAGATGGTAAACATCATACCTGCTAAACATCAACATGTTAGCATTTCTCACAGAGCCACTAGCATGTTAGCATTTTCATTGTGAGCATGTTAGCATTTAAAGAGCCGCTAGCATGTTAACTGCATGCTCATAAATCTGAACAGCATAACATCAGACAAATGTAACAACATGATTATATTTACATGTACAGCTAACATGTTTCCTATGATAGTGTCCTATAATACCAGGACTAACCAGCTCTACACTTTAACACAAGAACGATTAAACGATTAGCGCCATACTCCAGGAGGTATAGTTAAATAAAAACACAGTTTCAGGTGGTCTAACTTAGTTTGCTAGTTAGTGGATTATTCAAGCTTTCAAACAAGTAGTGTCTATTTGATAGATTTGGTAGTTAATAGCAAAACGTTTAAGCTAATGCTAACTGTTTCATGTATGTGAATGGAAGATGCTAAAACGATTAGCATCATACTCCGGGAGGTATAGTTAAATAAAAACACAGATTTGGGTGGTTTAACCTGTTTTGCTAGTTAGTCGATTAGTCAACCTGTCTAACCAAGTAGGGTCCATTTGATAGATTTGGGAATTTATTCAATATCAGCAAAACGTTTTAGTGAATGAATAGAAAATAAAGTGGTACTTTAGCTGAAAATGAGCTGTCAATCAAACATGAACAGGACACGTCCACATAGTCCTGAGAAATGGTTCGAGCAGCCAAATGAGCTGTTTTTGAACTCAGTTTTCTAATAGTTATGAATGTTTATTTTCATTCAGATTTTTGTGGATGCTTAATGAGACACTCAACTTTAATATCATATATGCATTTTTATGATTTCAAGTTTCCAGAAGCTTTAAGCTGTTTCTTTATGTCCACGTCTTCTACATGTGTGGGCATGTTAGCTTTAGCTTCATGCTAGCATCAAGGAAGGACAATATCAAGACTACATGTTGTTTATATTCACATTTATAAGTTATATTTGGGAGAATCATGTGGAAATGCTACAGCGCTACGCAGTAAAAACTTTGATGCTCCTGCGGATGTCATCCAGTTCAAAACTCAGCTTCAGGGTGGCTTCACGGACACAGGTGGACGCACAATAAGTGCAAAGAAAATGGGTTTATTGTGAGAAACGAGGACTCGCAGCTGATCCCCTTCATGGTTTTCTTCAGACTTCTGACTGACTGAATGTGTTTGGTGGGAAAAAGCAGAATAAATAACTCAACAGCACTAATTCATGTTGTTTTCTTCATGGCTCAGATTCATGAAAGATATATAATACAGATTCTGTCGCTGTGCATAAACAGTCTGGAAGGTGAATTTTTTAAGCCAGAAATCAGCAACTGGAAAAGTAATCACTGGTATTGATCTCACTGATATTGATCAAGAAGCCAATGAACCATGCAGATACTGTATATTATGGGCTTTTTTGATATATAGGAACATAAAAAATGTACTTTTATTGCATTTCTACAGCAGTAATGAGCAGACTGGTGTACAGCAGTGACCTTGTAGTGAAACCTGATCCTCTTCAGTAAGATCAGAGCTGCGGTTGTCGTCTTTAAACGAGCATCCTGGACTCTAACCATGACCCTTCTCTTCCTCCTTACATCCTGTGTAACCTGAGCGGGCGGCGTGGAGGAGGATTTATTTACCGGGAGGATATCTGTAACTTCCAGAACATTACAGGCCGGTCAGAGGAGGTTAATCAGATGAGCCGGAGTGCTGCTGATGGGATGGAGGAGGGGAGGTGATGAAGTGACCGGTGGTCAAGGTGGAGACATGATCGATTCACACGGCTTCCTGTGAGGGGCGGAGTTTATCGGCGATGGAGATGATGAGACTGAAGATCAGAGCAGAGACGTGATGAGAAATGTTTGAGTCTGGTTGGAAGTTATTTTGAGTTTTATTCCTTTATTTTCTAAATGCAGACATGAAGATTTAGCTGCTGCGGGCTGCAGATTGTGGAGGCGTATAACTAATATATCGATTCAAAGAAGCTCCTAATTTATACTTCTTCCACATTTTATATTATATTTTTTAATTTGCGTCTCCTGTTCTTTTACAGTTTGATCCCCAGGACATCATCTCTGCGTGAAAAAACTTTTGCCGCAATGCAACATGATGTCATCTGGCGAGATGCTGCATTGGCCAATCACATACATGCAATTCATATTTAATTTCTGGGTCACTTTTGAGTCATTTTCCACCGTGAGGGAACAGAAGAAAGGTTTAGTTTTTAACATCAACCAGCAGAGGGAACAACAAAAATGCAAATCTCTACAAAACCAAAGTGGTTGTATGTAGATATAAGTACTATTATAGAGTGGGCCTAATAAAAATACCACTTATTAAACTGCCAATCATACAAAATGTAATTAGTAAGAAGAAGAAGAAGAAGATGAAACTATGCTGCTGTAGCTCAGCTTGCTGTGTTGCTGATAGTTCAGCTCAGCACTGAATGTTACAAACTGCTGTGAAGTGTTTTTGGCTTCTGATAAACCTTTAAATGCATTAATCTGTAATCTTCTGGATTGTGTTTTATTGTCTCACCGCAGCTCTTTACTGCTTTAACACGCAGCCTCATAGCAGCAGAGTCAGAACACACGAGGTCACATGTTCATCAGGAACATCAGAATAGAAAATAGGAAATAAGGAAATAATAAAATAAATAAATAAAAATAAGAATAAAAAGGCCATTTTGGGGAAAGTACACAAGCAAAGCAGAACAATACAACTATACAGCAGCACTGGAGTGTAGAGGAAACGACAACCTGAATAAATAAGATCAGTATAAAGTCCAGACGTTGTTTATCTGCAGCACAACAAGCTAACGAAGCTGTAAACAGAACCGTGTTCCTGCACATGCTCAGTAGCGTCTTACACAGAACTGCTCTCCAGAGACTGAAAACATGATGCTGTTATTAACAAACTAACGTGATGAACATGTGACCCAGTGCAGCGATGTGACTGACTGACGTGTTTTTAATCAGATATATCAGCTTCGATACAAACACAATACTCGTTAGTAGATCAGTTCATTGTTGGTTTGGATCCAAACATGAAGACAGATATAGAAAATAAGCAAACTGTAGGAAAGAGGTCTGTCTGTCTGTGTTGTTTCTGTGTGTATATATGAAGCTTTTTCACCTGTTTGTTTGTATATAATCGTCATATATTTATGTTTATGTATCTCTGATCAGCTTTGTGTACATCCTGGACGTTGAGAGCCAATAGAAACTGGAGTCACATTCCTTGTATTCATAAACATATTTGACCAATAAATCTGATTCTGATCTGCAGATTTCTTTCTGAGTTCACTTCACATCTTTATCATATGAAGGTTATATAGTTCTGCTGTTGTCGGGGTCTGGGGGTCTGGGGTTTACCTGGCTGCTATATTTCAGCCTCGTTCCTGATGAAAGACGCCATGTTTCAGTGAAAACTGAGCACATGAAAGGAGGATGATGAAAACAGGAGATCTGAAATGTGTTTCTCTCTGACATCAGACCACAAAATTGGTTTCCCTCAAACAGACTGAGTCTGAGTTTTAATATGAACAAACAGTGTTTGTTTGTTTCTCACTGGAAGGTTAAAGGGCTTAATTAAAACTAGACTTTATTATTTCTGTCGTTGTATTTTGTTACAAGCTGCTGATACTGAATAAGATCCAATATTTATTTTGTACATTTAGCTGCTGCTGTGTATAATGAGACTCATGTCTGTGTCCAGAATCTGAATTAAACATGTTAGTGATGTAATTAAGTTGTTTTATTATAAACCTGTTGTTTATCTAGTTAAATTTTAATGAGCTTCATACTGTTCATAGATCTACTGCAGCGATTTCTGCTAAATGGATGCAGATGCAGGAAACTTTCAGACTTGAAATAAGTGATAAACTGAACATAATGTGGTTATTTCTCTGCATGATATAATCAGATTATCATATTGTTTTATCAAATGCAGTTGAAGGAGTTTAATGAGTGAAATGACAGAGGATTAAAATAATCTTATTATTCGGTCGCATCCATTTTAATCCTGACAGGAAACATTTCCACATAATTATTACATGTAAATTAAATATGAAACGATCACTTTGAGGCTGGAAAATGTCTTGTAAAGTTTATTTTATCTCCTTATAAACAGGCTGACATCAGCTCCTCTCAGACACGTTTTATTATTATTGATTCTTATTTTACAGCAGCAGCAGCGTGTCGAGCTGCAGTTCCTCTCACGTCCACTAGACGCTGCTGTGATCAAACTCAGACTGTATTGAAGTGAATGGAAAAACCAACAACTTCTCTCTATAAATACAACGTGAATAACCTGCAGTTAAAGAGACGTCACAGTCGTGCAGATCTATTCTGTTCATAACTCTGATAAATAACATGATTAATGATCAATCATTAGGTGCTTGTCAACCCGTTCTCATTCTCAGGTTTTATCACGTCCACATATTAACAATATGAACCCGTCTGCAGGGTTAGAGAGGGACCTGCTGTCACTTCTCATGTTAAAGGTTTATTTAATGACATCATCAATGCAAAAACACAAGAGTCTCCTTGATAATTCAACAATACAATAGGTTAATGTTACAGCCATCAGTTTTAATTATTTATCCTTCGATTCTGAGACCTGGTTGGTTTAGTAAATAAACATCTGGTTAACTTTCCCACCACAGCTGCTTAAAGCTCTAATCTGTAATTATTTCACATTAAAATGTGTAAAAACAACTAGACCTATGTTATATGTGTTGTTGAGTTGTGTACTTACATTATCCCAAATGTTTCCAACAGTTTTCAAACTCAGAGAAATCTGTAATTTAATCAAAGTAACGGACCGTTTCATTTGGTCGCCTGTCGATGGCGTCATACCTCCTCTACCAAAGAGTAAACACGCACCAGATGCATACGGCGGCGCTGTGTTTGTCCGCTACAATGGCGTCTACCAAAGAGTAACTTACACACATACAAGATAATACATCGGCGTTGTGGTTGTTCCACACAAACTGTTATAAATGGACTTTTATTCAGTTTTAAGCCACATTTTCATGATAAATTTAGGTGGTTTTTAACTATATCTTTTAGCCGGAAGAAGGATTTTAGTCATTGGACGTCTGGATCTTAAGTTATCAGAGAAATAAACTGGACAAACGTTAGCAGCAGCTCGGCTAACAGCCCCTCCAGGAAGTCCAGTGGTCACCAAACATCGTCGGAGAAACACAGATTTTTTAGGTGAAACAGCTTTAATTAATATTTTAACGATTTTAATCTGCGTGTACATTTGTTTCTGGAGAGGAGGAGACCTCTGAACGTCTGGATCTAAAGTTATAAGAGAAATAAAGCGAACAAGTGTTAGCAGCAGCTCGGCTAACAGCCCGTACCGGATGTCCGGTGGTCGCCGTACATCGTCGGAGAAACACTGATTTTTTAGGTGAAACAGCTTTATTCAGTGTTTTTACCTGTAATCTCCGGGTCCGTTTGTTCTGGAGAGGAGGAGACCTCTGCGGGTAAAAACATCCTGAATGATGAACACTGGTGTAATCCTATCCCGGTGAAGCTGGTTATTTAACAAGGAAGACAACAACTCCCATGATCCCTTGCTACTTCACACCGTCATTACACTCCGTCTGTTGTTATTGTTTTGATTGAGACGCCTAGCGGCTGAAATTACATATTGTGCGTTTAAGTTAAAGTAAACAGTAAAGTTTTCTTTGATCGCTGACGTCAACATGGCGGCTGGTTAGTTGCTGTTCGTTCATGCTGAAACGTTCTTAAAAGCTTTTAAATGTTGTCTTGTTCTAGAGGTTGTCGAGACGTAACTTCAGTAGATGAGGAAAGTTTAAAAAGACACTGATCCATCCTGTGAACGTTGTGTTTCCTGTGCAGACTTCCTGTCCCGCCTCCACCATGAGTGACATCTACGAGTCGGCGGCAAACTCTCTGGGTTTGTTCAGCAGTCCCTGTCTGACCAAAGTGGAGCTGCGGCTCACCTGTAAAGGAATCTCTGACCGCGATGCTCTGTCCAAACCGGACCCCTGCATCGTCCTCAAGATGCAGTCCCACGGACAGTGGATGGAGGTAGGTCGCCATGGCAACCATGCTGTCTTTTTTAAAATGGTTTCTAATGATGTTGACGCTCTCAAACACTGTCTGGTTGAATTCTTTGGATTTATTGCTTTGGTTTATGGTTTATTAGATTATTAGATTATTGCATTTTGTATTTAACTATATTTTACACATTTACGTTGGTCATGTCTGGTGTAATTTGCCTCCCATGGAGAGTCTCTCTTTGAATTTCTTTTCCTCAATGTTTCTACCAGTTTTCCTCGTCATAATAGAGCCTGATTCTTTATAATTAGATCTCAGGACGCTGAACTGTGCTGGTTGGGTCGTGTAGCTCATATAGTGAGTCTTGCTGATGTGGCAAATTCTCATTGAGAAATAAGAGCTGGAAGGTCGTGTTGGAGTTCAAGTACAGCAACACTGGACAGAAGCAGTGGAAATAATGAAGAATCTGTTAGAAATTAAATTTATATTACAATAAATGGTTTTTCCAAATTACATTGTGTTAACAAACATCATCTATGGCTGGATCATGTTCACAGTTTTTCTACTGAATGAAGCTACATGTGTGTATCTCCCTGCAGTCAGAGGTCAGAGGTCAGAGGTCAGAGGTCCTGTGTGTTCAGAGGTTTAGACAACAAAAGCACTTTGGTTAAAGGATGGTTCATCGTTTATTAAGTGTGTTAAACCAGCAGTCAGGTGTCTGTAATCATTCCTCCTGTTCATACTGGATATTAAAGATCCTTCAAATGTGCTTTCAATGGAAGTGATGGAGGATAAAATCCACAGTGTGTCCACACAGTCATTTAAAAGTCTGTGTGAAGCTTCTATTCAGCTTCATCAGTCTGAGTTAGTCATATCAAGTGGATATCTGACACATTTACAGTCTTTTTAGCATCAAATTCCCTCTTTGTGTTTCCTCGGACAGTGTTTCCCTGTTGAGCTGCAGGTGGAAGTATAGTAACAAAAAGAGGAACTTTGGCACTAAAAAGACTGTAACGTTGAAAGATATCTACTTGATTTGACTCATTTGGACGCTGAAGCTTCATATTAGCTTCAGACTGTGGATTTTGTCCTCCATCACTTCCATTGTAAGGTCATTATGAAGGGATCTTCTAATGGTCAGTATGAACAGGAGGAATGATTACAGCAAGAAACAGGTTTAATGTTCATTTGGGCTCCTGACTGTTGGTTTAAGACATACTAGTAAAATGGTGAACCTCTGTCCAACTCGTGTCCTCAGAGGAGTGTCGTTTGTCCTTCAGCTGTCGGCAAGTCTGATGAGTCATTGCAGACACTAAGTTGTTCTGCTTGTGGTCTTCATGGTGTTTGAGCTGCTGGTTGAAGGTCCTCCTGGGTTTCTCAGATACTCCAGTCATGTATGGAATGATGATGTACACACAGCGGACCGTCACACCAAAGTGAACAAACAACACAGTGAAACTAATAGAGACGCTGAGGGGAGATCCCACCAGCTGCTATCAGAATGAGCTGGAGAAGGACTCTACTGAGCACGCTCGGTAGAAGGACTCTACTGAGCATGCTCGGTAGAAGAATACTGAGCACGCTCGGTAGAAGAATACTGAGCACGCTCGGTAGAAGGACTCTACTGAGCATGCTCGGTAGAAGAATACTGAGCACGCTCTGAGTGTGAGAAGCCTGCAGAAACATGATTTTTCTGAGCAACTTTCAGTGAATCAGGGACCATCTTTGAATGTGGTTTCCAGTTCTCCTTAATACATCCATGGTTCCAACCTGAGGCTCCAGACCCCCACAAGGGTCACAAGATAGAAGATGAGAGGACATGAGATGATTAAGCAGGAAGGAAAGCAGAAATGCATGTTTATTTATTCAAACCTTCCTCTGATTTTTTTTGTTAATTACTAGATAATTTATCTCTCTGAGCCTCTAAACATTCACAAAAAAGGAAGTTGGACAAAAACTCCAGTCCTCGCTGACACTGAGCTCAAAGGTTAAATCTTCAATCAATCAATCAAAATCTATTTATATAGCACAATTTATACAATTTAAATTTTAATAAATTTTATTTTGATCATTTAAATATATACACACACACACACACACACACACACACACACATACATAAGAAGAAATAAAACAAAATAATCAATAAAATGAACAATGAACATATACAACAGACTCTCAATAAGCAACATAAATAAACATTTGATGCAGGTGGAGTCCTGCCTCTACTCTGTACTAATCAATCAACCTCTGTGTTCATCAGCTTCACACACAATCAAACACAAATCTAGACCATCGTCTCCATCAGCGAGGTTTCCTTCTGCTTCCTCATTTCTGAACCTGAACAGAAATATTTTTACTGTTTGATTTCTTCATCAGAGTCTCACAAACTGAAACACGACGTTGTCTTAAGTTAGAACCTCCTCTCTTGTCTCAGAACATCTTCAGTTTGATGGCAGGAAGTAAATTATTTTCTTGTACATTGTTTGTGTCTTAAATTCAACCAGATCCATGAACTTCAAAGCATGTGGCTGTAAAATCAGCTTGTTAGTGTGTTGACGTTGTTTACTATCCTCACGGCTCTTTTTTGATAGTCTGCATAATGAGTGTAACATGCTTTTATAGGTGTTGTTCACACCTCCACACAGTCATTCATATACGGTAATACAAGCAAACAATACAGAGTGAACATTGCTTTATGATCCACAGTGTGTGTTGTTTTTATCTATCAGGTTTATCACACCCAGAGATGTGTTTTCATATATTCTTCCTATATGAACGTCGTCTATCATCACTTCAACTCGTGTGCTTCTTCTTATGATTTCCACACAACATACATTTTATGTTTAATGATCATTTGTTAAACCACATTTTTAATTTACTCATTTATATCATGTCAACCTCCAAAAGCTGCTGCAAATTGTCTCCAGAACAATATTGATGTCGTCCACAAATAAAACAAATTATTCTTTATACCTTATATGCCATTTATATGCAAAATAAACAACGTAGGGCCTAAAACGGAGCCCTGCGGGACTCCACAAATAACATCTAAACATGTTGATTTGTATCTGCACAAAATGTTTCCTGTTTCCTTTATAGCTTTTCAACCGATTCAGCTCCTCTGATTACATATTGTTCCATTTTATTGATTGATATATTGTGATCAATGGTATTAAATGCTTTTTAAAATCTATAAATACTCCACCACATATTATTATCTATACAACTGGTTATTTCTTCCATTAACTCCATTAATGCTGCAGGTCAACTGCTTCTCAGTGAAACTGTCCAACCTTCCAGTAAAGAGTTTTTTCCAGTATCTGAGAGAACTGGGAGAGTAAAGACACAGTCCTGTAACTGGTAAAACTTTATATAATTATATTTATACTTTCTGTCTCACTTACAGAAGACTTGTTGAAGGCAGTAAATCATCATTCGTATTGTTTATAGTCTTGTCGTTGTCAATAACATATTCAGGGTAACTTGTGTTTGTTGATCCATTTCTAATAATGATATTTATTATTTATATCACTAGATATGCTCTGATATTGTTTTTGTTATAATATTCCTTCGTGCATATCCTCATGATATTAGTCAGCTTATTTTGTATCTTTTATATTTATTTTCTGCCTCTATGTTTCTATGTTTTATGAATTCTCTGTGTAGGGTATTCTTTGTTTGTTTGTTTGTTTTGTTTTGTTTGTTTGTCTCCTGTATTTAATTTGATTGTCATCCTTTTCCTTCCCATAATCACAGCAGTAGTTCAAAGTGCTTCATAAAAAAAACAAAAACTAAATTAATTCACTAATAAATTACAGGAATAAACTGTGAATCAAGAGGGAAAACAGTTAAAAAGCAGTTAAAAAGAAAACAAAAAACTAATGTGTTAATTAACAGCTACACTAAAAAGAAACCAGGTCTCTGTGGAGGCTCCTGTTTGATGTCTGCTGGCTCTTCTACAGTTTAGAGGCACAGATGGTAAAAAGCAGCAGAGTTCTGAATCAGTATCAACCTATTAACTGATGCAATAATCCATCTACTTGTTATAAATAAAAAATAACATTTCTGTAACTCTGATGGACCAACTGATGAGACATTGTTCAATGAGATTGCAAAGTTGCAGAACACATATTATTATTATTATATTTCCATCATATACTGTAAAAAACATGGACGAAGTCACCGTGACGTCACCCGTTGGTTTGTGAACTGCCGTTTTGAAGCCTCGAGTGTAGCTGTTTGACCGTCGCCATCTTGGATTCGGCCGTCGCCATGTTTGATTTTTGGAGCCAGAAGTGACCATATTTGGACGAGAGGGTGGAGCTGACCATAGCGCTAGCTGCTAGCTTGGTTAGCATGATGCATTTACAATCTATGGTTATCAGTGATCATGCTAATGCTAATGCTAATTTTTGCTAGTGAAAAACAGGCCTAAAACCGTTAAAACAAAATGTACTCACTGGAAAAACTGATCATCCGACTCATCGATTGGTCTTTTATTACAACCAAACACTGAACAAGACTTTTTTAGGCGGCAACAATGTTCAATTAACTTTAATGAACTGAAAACACTGTGAAATAGCAGCAGCTACGCCCATACGCAACGGTTACGTTACGTAAGCAACGTTGTCGCCACGGTAGCGCCTTGTCAATCACAATGTAGCCACGCCTTAAAGCATACGCTGCTTTATCGTCATATTTAAATTAAATGGGGCCATAATTTACAAAACAAACATCATGCTGTATTGAAGAAGATGTGAAACTAGTGATTGAGACCATAAACTCATCAGGAAACAGTTTACTGAGGTAATAAATCAAGAGAGAAGTAGATTCATTTTCTCACAGACTTCCATACAATCAGACTTCTTTTTGCAGCCAGTGGAGTCGCCCCCTGCTGGCCGTTAGAGAGAATGCAGGTTTACGGCTCTTCCACATTGGCTTCATTGTTCAGCCCCGGAGGTTGCCGCTTGATTTCCGTTGGATGGACTGGTGCAGCCAAACCTCAGATTTCTTTTAGTGTCTTCTTCTCTTTTTTAAGACTGAGACCATCATCACTGCATGAACGTGACTTGAGGACTCTGAGGTACGATGTGCTGCTCTGCAGATGAACCCCGGTGAACGTTTGACAGACAGCAGTTAGAGATAAACTGTTTACTTCGCCGACAGTGATAATAAAACACAGCAGAGCCTCAGTCTCCTTCTCTTCTCTCTTCTCTGTTCAGCCATCTGGAGCTGAACTGTTCTGTTTGGAAGCTGCTCAGGTTCATTATTGATGCGACAGATGATGAAGGAGAAAAGTGACGATGATTCTCTGCTGATCTGAAGCCCAGAGGAGGAAACGAGTCCAAACACAGAGAGAGAGTAAACACACTGAGTATGATGAGCTTCTGGCTTCCTTCATATCTGATCTGAAGATTTGACTCACTTTACCTGCACATGTCAAACACCTCTAATGACGTCTTTGATTGGTTAAAGACTGATGTTAGCAGCTAAACTTCAGGCTTCGCCTTTAGTGAAAGCAGAATGTTTGCAGCCTCGTGAGCCAGATGGATTTATTTATTTATTTATTTATTTATTTATTGAGTTTATTTATAGGGGACAGTTCACATTAATGAACAACATCAGTGTAAATGTGCTTTGATCAACAGCTGATACGCAGCCGTAGTCCTGAACCGGCGAATCTGCTGCTTCTTAACTGCTGCAGTCTGAAGTTCAGACAAATTAGAAAAAAATTGATCTTTTAATGCTTTGATCAATCTGTGGGTCAAACTACTTTATCAATGTCAAACATCCACAACCTCCAGCTTCACTGTTCATCTGATCTGATCTGCAGCCGACACATTTAGAACATTTTTCATTTTATCAGAATCTGAATCAGCTTTATTGGCCAAATATGTTTATGTAAATATATAAATATATGTTTATGTATGCGAGGAATCTGACTCTGGTTTACACACACAACAATCTTCAGAGAGATACACAGCAACACGCCAGACAGAGATAATTAAACATCATATTATCTACAAGCAAATGGATGAAAAAATAGTTACATAACTATAGAAACAACAAGTGGAAACATCGTACAGGTGAAACTGTTTGTGTGTAACTAAACATCATGAACAGACACCACTAATAACATTAAATAACATAAAATTATAAAAAAGAATAAATAAATCAAGCCTGTCCATCTTTACACTGCAGGATGAAACACCAACATGAATATTTCATTCATCAATACAATCAAACGTTGTGTGACTTTTAGAACAAAAACTACATTTCCCATAATGCTATGCGTATAAGAGAGCGGACAGCGCAGCAGTTTAATTCTACAGTAATAACAGCAAAATCATAATGTCTTATGTTATAATTCATTCATTAACTTCTTACTTTGGCACTTTGAGTGAAACAAAACTCAATAATATATCTGGTTTATTTTAGTATTCTACCGATTATTCCATCGTCCATTAGTCCATTGACTTGCAGCTTTCTATTTTCTTTTTAAGTTTTGCAAAATATAAAAAAAAATCACTTTAACAAACAAGTTTTCAGCTCAAGGAGACAAATATTAATTGATTTGTTTTGCAGCTACATGATGTTAATGTGTGAGTTCAGAGTTGCGTCATGAGTTTGGCTGCAGGTTTTCTTCAGTGTGGTTGTTCTACAGACTCAGGTTGTATCTGGAATATGTTTTTCATCTGGTTGTTTGTAGCTCGCAGGTTTCACAGCTGGAGACTTTTCTCACATCTTTTTTTCTTTTTCTCCCGTCAACTCGTCTCATCTCACCTGCTGCAGGATTCTCCTCCTCGTCATGACATCATCTCTTTCTTTGTGTAAATTAGGAGATGATTAGATCATTTTTCTTCTTTCTTAAAACGCTGCATGCTCAGTGGATTAACCGAGTAAACAGATGATATGTGTGCTAATAGTCATCCAGCAAACACGACCTCTGATGTTGTGATTAAAGAACGAAGACGCCACAATTAAAACCTTATCAGCCTCCTCGTTAGCAGCTGTGAGATATTGTCACATCAAAGACATTTTCCTTTCCTGCTGCTTTCATCTGATGCCTCTGTGTTCAACTGATTTTTTTTTAATTTGTGAATTCTCAACAACTCTGCAGCTCTTTTAGCTCCTGCTGTCATATGAACCGTCTGGTTTCCAGTTAAAAGGAGACTGAATACTGGACTCATGTTCGTCATGGTGACACTGCAGCAGGATGTTCATGTAGCTGGATGAGGAAGCTCTCGCTAACTTTAGAGGGTGATAATGTTTTTTAATGCTGTGTGTCTTTAAAAAATATGAAATAATATCTCACAGACAAATGTGAGCTGGAGGTCAGAAGGAGCTATGAGTACATTTACTCAAGTACTGTATTTAAGTACAGTTTTGAGGTATTTGTACTTTACTTGAGTATTTCCATGTGATGCTACTTTCTACATTTCAGAGGGAAATATTGTACTTTCTACTCCACTACATTTATTTGACAGCTTTAGTTACTTTTCAGATGAAGATTTGACACAATGGATAATATAACAAGCTTTTAAAATACAACACATTGTTAAAGATGAAACCAGTGGTTTCCAACCTTTTTGGCTTCTGACGTCTTACAAAAAGCAGTGTGTAGTCGGGGTCACATTTCACATGTCTATGAGTTGTTAACAGCTCCACCAAATAGTGATTTTTCCCTCTAAACTTCTCACATGCTTTCATTTCAATAAATGTTCAAATGATCCAATATTTCAGCAAAAATCAAAGATTAGAGAAAAAGTCCAAAAACTGAAAACAGATTTGTGTATCAGAACTTTGTTTTTTCTTCTTTCCTCTCCCATTAATCATCTCACCACCCCTCAGATTTATCTGCTGACCCTTTGGAGGGGCCCCACCCCTAGGTTGGGAACCAGTGGCAACCTGAAAAATGAAGCCAATGTGGAAGAGCCTTAAACCTGCATTCTCTCTAACGGCCAGCAGGGGGCGACTCCACTGGCTGCAAAAAGAAGTCTGATTGTATGGAAGTCTATGAGAAAATGAATCTACTTCTCTCTTGATTTATTACCTCAGTAAACTGTTTCCTGATGAGTTTATGGTCTCAATCACTAGTTTCACGTCTTCTTCAATACAGCATGATGTTTGTTTTGTAAATTATCGTCCCATTTAGAGTAAAATAGACAATAAAGCAGGGTGTGCTTTAGGGCGTGGCTACGTTGTGATTGACAAGGCGCTACCATGGCGACAACGTTGGTTATGTAACGTAACCGTTGCGTATGGGCGTAGCTGCTGCTATTTCACAGTGTTTTCAGTTCACTAAAGTTAATTGAACATTGTTGTCGCCTAAAAAAGTCTTGTTCAGTGTTTGGTTGTAATAAAAGACCAATCGATGAGTCGGATGAGTACATTTTGTTTTAACGGTTTTAGGCCTGTTTTTCGCTAACGAAAATTAGCATTAGCATTAGCATTATCACTGTTAACCATGGCTTGTAAATGCACTGTGCTAACCAAGCTAGCAGCTAGCGCTATGGTCAGCTCCACCCTCTCGTCCAAATATGGTCACTTCTGGCTCCAAAAATGAAACATGGCGACGGCCAAATCCAAGATGGCAACTGTCATATTGCTACACTCGAGGCTTCAAAACGGCAGTTCACAAACCAACGGGTGACGTCACGGTGACTACGTCCATATTTTTTAGTCTATGGTTGGGAACCACTGGACTAAACTAGCTAACTGCTTCACGTTGTCATAAACATAGAAACTAAAGAAGATAATTACTGGTAAGAACATAAACACGTGAAACCTCAGAAACATTGATTGGAGGGAAGTGATTTATGATGATGAAGTGTTTCTGAGTGTTAGAGCTCAATAAAGCAGTAAATGTGTTACTGAGAGCAGGAAGTTTGTGATCAGACTTTACTTTCTGATGTGTTAAGTGTGTGTGAGCTGTCAGTGTGTGTGGTGTGACGGGTCAGACCTGCTTTCTGTTGCCCCACTTTATATTTTTAGTCTTCTGCTCGCTGTAAAAATGCAGATGAAACGTCCATCTCTCTCTCTCTCTCTCTCTCTCTCTCTCTCTCTCTCTCTCTCTCTCTCTCTCTGCAGCTGTCGTCTGTTTCTGTTTTTATTTTCCTCTCGTCCCACTTTATCTTCAACTTTCAGCTTTCTGAACGGTTCAGATCCGTCGTGGTGTCTGATATCATCCTGAGTCTGACGTGGAGAAGTGACGGCAGGTCAAAGAGCAGAATCACATGAGATTATTTTGTCACCAAACAGATTTAAGCAGATTTGAAGAAATTTCTTTTTTGTTCTGTTGTCAGAAACGTTTCAGTCTCGTCAGTGTCAGTCGGTGTTTCTCTGCATTGTGAATTCAAAGCGTTATTGGATCAAACATCGTGGAGTATTGGAAGAGAACTGTCAGAACCTGCTGAGCAGCTGGAGCAACATCAGCATCTAACCTTCATATGGCAAACATACACCAGCCAGATGTTCTGAGTCTGAAACAAATATGCGTAAAAAAAAAAACCCACTATTTGTGCTTTGTTGAATATTAGTATTCGGGCACACCCCTAGTATCTGGATACATTATCTGGATAATATAACCAGTCCTCCAGATGAATCATGTGACTCCAGATCGACACACAGCAGCGTTTTCTAATCTGGCGTCTCTGTCAGCAGTAATCAGCTGGACGACATCATCAGTCTTTGTTCTATAAAACCTTTAAACACGTCTCTGTTAAACTATAACGATGTTTTATGATGTGACAACAGTTACTACGACCGCTAGATGTCAGCTGTCAATCAAACTAACTAGAGGTTGTTTTTGGGCGGCTGACATTACAACATCTGATCGGTGGATCTTTGTATTTACGCCTGGTATTAAGCCTGGCTGGTGCGAACAGACGTCATTCATATCTAACTCACTGTTTGCGAGGGAAGCTCAATGATGCTGCTGCTAGTTTAACTTTAGCGGGCAGGAAGAGGCGGAGCTAGGTGACCTTTCAACTTACTGGGACGCCGTACAGATCATTTACACCTGCTGAGGAAGCAGGTCGGAGGGCAGAAAGATGATGCTTAACAAAGATATGAAGGTAACGAAGGCAAAAATAAACCCTGAGAAACTGAATAAAAACATTTTCAATAGAAGCAAAAAACAAACAAATAAATTGTCTGAGGTGTAACAGCAGCTGTGTGGCTGAGTGAATAAATGATGACGTCATGAATCATGTGACTGAAGAGCTGAAAACATCAGATCTGTGTGGAGCGATGATGAGGAGACTGTAACCTTCCTCACATCAATACATTAAACTAACAGAAACGTCATATTTCCATCATGTTTTCCATCGTTTGAGCTTTGACTGCTGCTCTTTTAATGACATCATCTCGTTGTTTCTTCTTCTTCTGTGACGGTTTAATGGCAGCGACTGTTTATCTGCTGATGACACAACACAACATTCACTCACGTTTTCTTTTGATGATTTTCTGTAAATTTGATTATAATTTCAACTAAATTTGGATGAAACTTGGTTACTGACAGCAGCCGACAGAAATAAGTAAACTTGGAAGAAGAAAAAAGAAAAAAGACAAGAAGAAGAACAACAGACAGAGAGAGAGAGAGAGAAAGAGAGAGAGAGAGAGAGAGAGTTATTTCTGTCTTCATTCAAAGTCTAATTATTGTCAGGAAGTTAAAAAAATATGTCATTTTAACCTCTTCACACCTCAGCTGCAGCTTTTCACACAATCCTCTTCCTCACAGAGACATACAGTGTATATATATATATATATATATATATATATATATATATATATATATATATATATATATATACACACATACATACATACATATGTACATATACATATATATATTTATATATATATATATGTGTGTGTGTGTGTGTGTGTGTGTGTGTGTATATACACACACATACACACACACATATATATATATATATGTGTGTGTGTGTGTGTGTGTGAATGTGCATTTAGCAGTTTGTTTGTGTGTTTGTTGCTTCATTAGAGAAGGTGTGAAACAGACAGGGAGAAAAGGGAGAAAAGGTGTTTCTGAGGTTTGTTTCAGTTGTGGATGAAAAATGTGAGAAACTGAAATCAGAAACAGATCTGAACCGTTTGGTTCTGAAAATGAAAGACACACTCGAGCTGCTGAGATTAAAACTCACCTGCTGGGAGACAATCTTCCTCCTCTTCTTCTTCCTCCTCTTCTTCTTCTTCTTCTTCTTCTTTATCCTGATCAACAGCAGGTGAAATGTGTTCCAGCCAGGTGAAGCAGGTGAAGCAGGTGAAGCAGGTGAAGCAGGTGAAGCAGGTGAAGTGGAGCCTCGGTGTTTTCATCTGTGACCAGCTGAGCTTCCTGTGTTGTGACTGAATATTTGAGGGACTCTGAGCTGTTTGTTCTCTTATTATTATTATTATTATTATTATTATTATTATTATTATGTTGCAGTGACAGCAGCCTCTCATGATTCTGTATAAAACGACTCTTTGAGTCTGACTGTAATGTTTGAACATTGTTGATTGTTTCTCTCGTCGAGTTCATTTGACATTTTCACAACTCGTTACACGACTGATGAGGGAGATGCAGATTAAATTTGACCCGTTTTTATTCAAAAATTCAAAAATGTATTTGCATTTTTCACATTGAATAACATTAATTGAAATCATGGCGCCTGTTTTATGTAACGCAGCTCCATAATGTAGTGTGATTATGAATATTTAGCATTAATCACCCATTTATTGATGACTGATGAGGTGTTTATGAATAAAACAATGATTTATAGTTATAATTATGATGGAAGACTGTGAGGGTCAAAGTGAGTCATTGTGATGAATATGTGGTTTTGATGTGAACAGTCCAGCAACCAATCAGATGGATTCATCTTTTACCTGCTTGTTGTTCTTAATGTCACTGAAAATACTGAAGAGTCAAACTGTTCACAGACGTCCTGGTTCACAGCTGCTGTTTCATAAATTAGTTTTGTCGTTTGGCTGTTTTTTTTTGCACCACAGCTGTTATATGATGTAATAAATATAATCAGATTATCTCCAGAAACACACAATCAGCAGCAGATTCCTCTGCAGAGTCCGAGCTGCTCTGTTTGTGATGAAGTGAAGCGTTAATGATCCTCAGGAGGAAACGCATCACTGCTGCTGCTGATGATGATGATGATGATGATGATGATGCTGATGCTGAGGAGTTAAGGTCAGGGTTTTAGACAGACGAGGAAGAACTAAACGTGAAGAAGAGGTGAACCAGGATGCAGACAGCAGAACAGAACCATAATTAAAAATCAGAAAGCGAAGCAGAAACTTGAGCTTGTTGTTAATAAATGTTCAGTCTGAGGGAAGAAGAAGACAAACTGTCACCACGTCCAGTAGTGACGTGATGCTTGTTGTCATCTTCACACTTGTTTACAATATTAACGAGACGTCAGAAAACTGGACTGTCATATGTGACGAGATAACGATGCTGCCGGAGTGGCTGAAAGATAACAGACAGGAAGAGAGACGTGTGGACGTCGTGGTCATGTGGTTCTTCTTCAGCGTAGATGAAGGATGAAGGAGAGCTGTTCAAAGATGGTTCCTCCTGAAAGTTTTCAGTAGTACATGAAGACATAAAGGTCCTCTGTGTGTCCGCAGGCTTCCACATAGAGCATGCTCAGTAGAGACTTTCTGTTGGCTCCTCGTTCACCTGAACGGAGATAAAATAATTTAACTTTCTAAATGTTAGGACAACGTCTTTGGCCTCCAGCTGCAGAGGTCAGAGGTGAGAGTAACTCCTGCTGCTCCCAGCTGTCAGTTCTGCACAGTGGAAAGAACCGTTTGGTTTATATTTGTTTCTCACTCTGAATCTACATCATCAGCTCTGCTGGACGCTGCTGTGTAGGATGTGTGTGTGTTTGTTTTATTGTGTGTTAAGTTTTTAGCACAAACTGCAAATCAGTTTTCCTTTGGGATGATAATAATAAAGTTAATCTAATCTAAATTGGATCGGTCTTACAGCTGCTCCTTCTCCAGTGATTGTGTGTTTGGGGGAAAATGCTTTGACAGGAAGTGATGAATGCAGTTTGACCGCCGCTTGCTTCATGTATGTTCTGTATCATCCATCTCGTCTTATTCTCACTGAGCAGAAACACAACTTTCTTTTTTCAAAGTTTTCTTGTGGTTCTCCTGTTGTGAAGTCAACGACATGAACATGAACCAGCGTTTAACCAGCAGGAAAATATATTTCTGTAAAGTCACACAGTGTTTGTTACAACATGAACACACCTCTGAGTTTTAGTTTGATCTCTCTATGACATTCCAAAGTTAATAAAGTGAATAAACTTTACTCCTCGTCCTAAAAGTTTAAACCAAACATGCTTCACTCTGACAGTTTCTGGCGAGTTCTGACAGATTTTCCGCTCGGAGACACTTGATGAATCTGATCTTTGTTCAGATCAAACCTCCGACTGAACCTGCAGGAGAGTTTCTGCTTTCAGCTGCCAGACTTCCTGTTTCCTCTCACACAGAAACAGAAAACTGAGTAAATATGGAGGCAGACGTCCAGCAGGTCAGCGGGGAGGATTAGCAGGACGTCAGGTTTCCTCTCACACTCCTCGCTGGATTTCTTTTCAGCTGATTCAGATGAACTCTAACAATCCAATTAAAGCGTCTTTAATGAAAGCGTGTGGAGGAGCCGCAGCCTGTTCGCCATCTGCCCGTTTAGCTGTGAGAGAACGCCGCCGCCGCTCCCGCCGTCTGACAGACGTCTGACAACACGCAGCTTCTCAGCAGCTCTCAGCTCATTTGGGTTTTGAATAGTTTTACTTTCTGTCATCAGTTTCAAACTCTGACAGTAAAACAGGATTCACTTTTCTTTCAGCACTCGTTGTGTAGTCATGTGACTTTCAGCTGCTTCCTCCTGGCTGCATATTGATACCCTGAAGCCCTAAATCGATTCATTGATTAGTTGTTTGACTGAAAATAAAGCACCAACACTTTTGATCATCAACAAATTCACTGTTTCCAAAATGATAATAAACTGAATATAAACAAATAAGAAGAGATAATCTGTATGTCAGCCTGAGATCTGTGAAGTTGTGACATTTTATAGATCGAATGATTAATCGATTAATCAAGAAATATCACTGGCAGATAAATCTTTTTAACTCTGGTGCCTGGTGTGACATCAAGCAGTGCTGAAGTATCCCAGAATGCATTTCTACCAACAGGCAGCGATGGCAGAGATTCAGCTGTTGTAATTATCACTGTAGAACTGTTAATATGTTGCTTTGTTGAGTATTTAAGTACTTTATTAATATTTTTCAGGCAAGAAAGCAACCATTTAGATTCCCAATAATGTGCTCAGTAGAGGTGTGCCCGAATACAAATACGTTATTCAGCAAAGCACAAATAGTGGGTTTTTACAAATATTTGTTTCATACAAATATTTAAAAAATTATTTGTTTTTGGAAAGAAAAAATAAAAGATGTTAAATACCAGCATGCAGGTCGGTTACATCACTATCTCAGTGTCTCTCCTCTGCTCCGCTGTGACGTCTATCAGCAGGTCTCAGTGAGGGGAGTCACATCCACCTGCTACATGACGCACATTTCCTTATTTGAACGTCACTCCTGGAGTTGGGGGTGTTCCCCAGAGATAAAGCTGAACTGCTGACACAAATGAAGCGCTCCCAAGGGAACAATTCATGAACACTTATTGTAACACTTTAATTTTCTAAAATTAAAAGCCTAATAAAAACAAAAACAGGATTTTTCAACCTCTTTCCACTTTTATTCAATTTTATTTTTGGTGCCTCAACAAATACAGAATAAGAAGAGAGCTGTGAGGAGCCGCTGGCGGGGGGGCGGGGCCTTAAAGAGACAGGAGCTAAAACGGCCTGTTTCAGACAGAGGCTGAACTGAGGGGCTGCATAAAGGACCAGTAGAAGATAAATAAGGAGTTTTTAACTGGAAATCATACAAAGATATTCCAGTAGAGCCCCAGAATATAAATGGAAATGTGCAGAATATGTCCTCTTTTAATACATATATACAAAGTTTGCATTCAATAATGTCACCACTGTAATTGTCTACAAGTTTATATAAAACGTAAAATGGGAACATGATGACATTTATTTTGAAAAGCCAGAGGAAAAATGTTTTGGAGAGAAAAGAAAAAGTCAAATATACACCAATATAATTTTATATAATAAATCTGTCTGGAGCAGCTCATAATCTGTTAAAAAAAAAAAAAGCAGAGAAGGTTAATTACTGTAAAGCCCCCGCCGCCCCCTCGCCGCCCCGCTCGCCGCCTCGCCGGCCGCTCTGCACCAGAGAACTGTTAAAGTGATTTTCAGTATAATGTGTCGCTCTAGATGGAAAATGACTTTCTTAATTAGATTCTCCTTCTTTATATTCAGTCTCCATATTTGTTTCTGTGCTGTACTCCTCACCTGTCAATCAATCACTGTCAGTCACTGATGGTGCTCCGCCTCCTGCAGGTGGACCGGACCGAGGTGATCCGCAGCTGCGTGAACCCGTCCTACTCCAAGGTCTTCACTCTGGACTTTTACTTTGAAGAGGTGCAGCGTCTGCGCTTCGAGCTGTACGACATCAACAGCGGCTACAACGGCCTGCGGGAGGCCGACTTCCTGGGATCAGTGGAGTGCACGCTGGGACAGGTGAGACGTCAGCATGAACACACACACACATTCATCAGAGGTCAGAGGTCACTGAGGTCTGCTGGGGATGAAATATTAATATGCAGCTGATGAAGGCTGGAACGTGTTTCTCCAAATTCAGATTCTTTAGCACCTTCCATCATTACTGTCCAGACATAAGAGTCAAAATTAAATCAGTGTTTAACTCTAACAGGTTTTGAGTAAGTAGTAACAGCCTTTTATCTCCTGTGTGCAACGATGTGGCTTAATTATATGTTTTTAATAGTTTCAACAAAGTGCTCATGCAGGAAGTACTCGTATGAACAGATGTAGCTGTCATACCAGACATGAACAGGAGGAAAAAACACTGATTAGACCTGAAACTCATAATGTCTTCATACAGTTTAAATATGATACAGAAATCCTCACTCACTCTGGTCCGTCGGGATCAGATCATTTTGCTTTTTAAAAATGAGGGCTATTTCTTACAAGTGTGGTGTGCTTTTATTTTGAAAATTTGATTGACATGTGTACTGTCAGCTGTGTAGAGACAATAAGTAACTGCAGCTGGAGAGCGGAGAGTGTGAGCGAACCCACACCTTTTTGAACATTTACTGCTTCCACATAGTTTTAGATACAAACTTCATTTGAACTTTAAATAAGTCACGAGACTTTGACCTACAAATCTTGAATTTACATGTTTTTTCTATCTTTTATTGTTTTTGAGATATTAGAGTGTGAGTTTTAAAGTCTTTTCTTGCTCCTCCTGTGATTTTATAATGAGTGTGTATTGCGGAATGTTTCACAGCACTGAGGGAGTGACATCACCAGGAGCAGTTGGAGAGGAGGATTTTAGAGTACGCTTCATGTGAAATCTCCTCATAAATCCCATGACTTTGGCCAAATCTTACATTAAAAATTATATTTTTGTAGGAAATTTCGTGGTGAATCCATTGATACAGGTTTGAAAGTGGTCAGACTTATAGTTTAGACATCAGAAGCCTCTGTTTGACACAAAGTTCATGCCCATAGATTGCCTCCCCATTGGTTTACATTGTAAGGGTGATGTGGCACTGCAACTTTCAGGGTTTATTAAATCCAAACCGTTCGAGTTATTACAAAGTTTTTAAGAACTTTTTTTCAGCACAGTGTCATAAGTCACCTATTAAAGTTTGAAGCCGATACCATTAACACCCTCAGAGGAGATAGTGTTTGTTCGGGGGCCAAAATTGGGGCAAAGTCTTATTTTGACAGGCTATTTTCAGACTTCCTGTTGGATTTAGGTCAGACCATTTTAGTTACATAGGTGGTGCTAGGTGGTGGAATTTGGCACTTTGGGGGTTAATTTTTCCATTTTATCAAATTTTTCACCAGACCTGATGTGTGTGCCATATTTGGTGAGTTTAAGGGGTCAAATTTAGGTCTGATGTCCTGTAATAATAAAGAAAGAAACAAACAAACAAACACATGAAAAACAATAGGGTCCTCACCTTTTGGGCTCGGTCCCTAATAAACTATGAAACTACAACAACTACTACATGTTTTCATTCAGTCCTCCTCGATACTTTAGTTTATATTTGATCCAGAATAATTGGTAATAAACTAAGAAGCATCGCTTCATTTCACCAAATCCAGACGTCCTTCACACATCCTCGACTCCTTTCAGCAGCTTCTCTCTGAAGACGCCGTTAGATGCTGTTTGTCCCTGAAGCAGTTTGTCTCTTTAATCTCAGCCCCCCCATCGCCCCCCCATCGCCCCCCAGACTCCAACAAATCATCAACTTTCTAAACACAGTGAACACTTTTTACAGATGTTTTTAATGTCTGTTTCATTTTCAGTTAGAAAGGTTTTAATTTGATTGAATTTCTCTCTGATGGATTCATATTTTCTAATAGTTTCAGCTCCTGGCGAACAGGTGACCTTCATCATGTGAAGAGTTTGTAGGAAACACTCGTAGAGAAGTTAATGTTCTTATATCATATATCAGGATTATAACACTCTGGTTTGTCTGCCTGAGTTTATATTGAGACATGAGCTGATATTTGGGGGAATGTTGGACGGTGGCTTCAGTTTCAGTCCATCAGTCCATCTGTTACTTCATTTCAGACTTGATGAAAAGATAAAACACAAGAAGAAAAACAAAGACATGAAATAATGAAACATATTGGTTGAGTGTGATGAGCAGTGAGGAGGAAACAGAAGACATCCAGAGTTTGTTGGACACATTCTCCATCTGCTGTCGCTCTCATTATAAATCAAGTCAAAGCGCTTCAGAGTCTCGGCTGTGACGCCGCAGATTTCCTGCGAGGGGAGAAAACGTGTTGGAAGAGTTTTAACACGCCGAGTGGCGGCCAAGTTCATGATGAAACAATCAGCTCAGACGACGGTTGGAGACTCGGCGGTGGAGAGCAACAGCGTGGAGCTGGGAAATGCCTCGTCCTCTTCCTCTTCTTCTTCTTCCTCGTCTGTGTGTCTGCCAGCAGCGACGCTCGGCTCGGCTGCCAGCTCCTCCACCGGCCAGATGGCTGCTTTCTGCTCACAGGCCTGAGAGAGACTCTGAGACAAAATACACAGAAAAACACAGGCTGACTGAGGCTCGGGGAGGGGCGGGGCTTCACGAGGAGAGGGGCGGGGCTTCATGAGGAGGGGGCGGGGCTTCGTGTGGAAATGGGCGGGGTTTCACGAGGAGAGGGGGCGGGGCTTCACGAGGAGAGGGGCAGGGCTTCATGAGGAGATGAGGCGGGGCTTCACAAGGAGATGAGGTGGGGCTTCATGGTGATAGGGCGGGGCTTCATGAGGAGGGGACGGGGCTTCATGAGGAGATGAGACGGGGCTTCATGGTGATAGGGCGGGGCTTCATGAGGAGGGGACGGGGCTTCATGAGGAGAGGGCGGGGCTTCATGAGGAGATGGGCGGGGCTTCGGCTCTGTATTAACTCCAGAGCAGGTTGGAGTTTGTTTGCAGTTGAAGCTTCATCAGTGAATCATTGAATTTCTGGCAGAAGAAGACGTGTGTTAAAGAAAAAACAATTTGACTTTTTGTCATTTTCCAGCTCCCGTAGTCTCTGCTAATGAGCCGCCTGTGTGTCTGTACAAGCATGTTGGTGTTTCTACACCTGTGACGGCTGTGATTGACATCACGCAACATAATTCAAACCTGATTCTAACCTAAACCGTAAAATCAAAACCTTCACACAGCTGTGTGAAGCAGTGAGGACAAACTGTTTGAACATCCAGAATGTCTGAAAAAGTCCTCACTCTGAAATATAAAATACTGTTTAATTCCTCCAGAAATGGAACATTTAAAAAAAGTCTCAATTCCCCAAAACGTAGAAAACATCTTCACTCACAAAAATCACTTTTGTCTCATTTTCCAAAAATGTGACACTAAAACGTCCTCTCTCTCTTAAAACCATATCTGTCAGTATTTAAGTCTGACAATATGATTTTTCTTTCACAATATTAACAATTACAATAACTACAAAAACTGAGATAAATAACGCTGACTAGACACTGTTGCTATGTGACCTGTGATTGTCTCCGTGGTAACAGTGAAGCTGTAAAGCAGAGAACTGTTTCCTGTTGAGATGATCAGGAAACGTCTGGTAGAAAACCAGTAAAATACAGAAGTGAGGTCTGAATGTCTTCAGGCATCAACACAGTGAAGGCTGGAACGAAACACTCTCCAAAAATATCTGAAATAAAATGTTCAATTCTGAGAATGTTTAGTGAAAGACGAAGCTGGACGGTTTGGTTTTATATGTTTACATGTTTATGAATCTGTTTGTTTGTGTTTACAGATCATCTCTCAGAGGAAACTGTCCAAAGCTCTGCTCAGACCAGGAGGAACTGTAGGAAAAGCCATCATCACGGTGAGCCTCTCTCTCTCTCTCTGCGTCATGAAGCTCTCTCGCCCTCTCTCTCTCTGTTTTCTTCTTCTCTCCTCCTTTCTTCCTTCCTTGTGTTCTCTTCTTTCATTTTCTTTCTTTCTTCCTCCTCTACCTCTGCTGTTTCGTACATTCTTCTTTCTCTCCTTTCTCTGTTTTTCTTCTGTTTTTCTTCCCTCCTTATTTCCTTGATTCTTTCTTACATCCTCTCCTCCTTCCTTCCTTCCTTCCTTCCTTCTTTCCTTCCTCATGACGTCACTCTGCACATTATGTAAATATACGTATATGATTATTATGGATTTATTATTTATGAGGGTTCAGTTTGTGACTCTGACATTAAAACCTCCAGCAGGGTTTTTTTTCTTCTTCTGTGGTTTTCCAATCAGCTGATAACAGTCGTCCCCTCAGACCGACACTATTTCAGTTTTCCTTTCACAATCTCATGAAGAAGAGTCTTTTATTCTTCTATGTGTCGTCTTATCATTTGGTCTTCTTCTTTGTTACGTTGTGTCTTTCCTTCTTTATTTCTATCCTGGTCTCCTCCATTCCTCCCCCCTTCCTCTCTTCCTTCCTTCCTCTCTTCCTTCCTTCCTTCCTCTCTTCCTTCCTTCCTCCCTTCCTTCCCTCCTCTCTTCCTTCCTCTCTTCCTTCCTCCCTTCCTTCCCTCCTCTCTTCCTTCCTCTCTTCCTTCCTCTCTTCCTTCCTCTCTTCATTCCTTCCTTCCTCTCTTCCCTCCTCTCTTCCTTCCTCTCTTCCTTCCTTCCTCTCTTCCTTCCTTCCTCCCTTCCCTCCTTCCTCCCTTCCTTCCCTCCTCTCTTCCTTCCTCCCTTCCTTCCCTCCTCTCTTCCTTCCTCTCTTCCTTCCTTCCTCCCTTCCCTCCTTCCTCCCTTCCTTCCCTCCTCTCTTCCTTCCTCCCTTCCTTCCCTCCTCTCTTCCTTCCTCTCTTCCTTCCTTCCTCTCTTCCTTCCTCTCTTCCTTCCTTCCTCCCTTCCCTCCTTCCTCTCTTCCTTCCCTCCTCTCTTCCTTCCTCTCTTCCTTCCTTCCCTCCTCTCTTCCTTCCTCTCTTCCTTCCTTCCTCTCTTCCTTCCTCTCTTCCTTCCTCCCTTCCTTCCCTCCTCTCTTCCTTCCTCTCTTCCTTCCTTCCTCCCTTCCCTCCTTCCTCCCTTCCTTCCCCCCTCTCTTCCTTCCTCTCTTCCTTCCTTCCTCTCTTCCTTCCTCTCTTCCTTCCTCTCTTCCTTCCTCTCTTCATTCCTTCCTTCCTCTCTTCCCTCCTCTCTTCCTTCCTCTCTTCCTTCCTTCCTCTCTTCCTTCCTCTCTTCCTTCCTTCCTCCCTTCCCTCCTTCCTCCCTTCCTTCCCTCCTCTCTTCCTTCCTCCCTTCCTTCCCTCCTCTCTTCCTTCCTCTCTTCCTTCCTTCCTCTCTTCCTTCCTCTCTTCCTTCCTTCCTCCCTTCCCTCCTTCCTCCCTTCCTTCCCTCCTCTCTTCCTTCCTCCCTTCCTTCCCTCCTCTCTTCCTTCCTCTCTTCCTTCCTTCCTCCCTTCCCTCCTTCCTCCCTTCCTTCCCTCCTCTCTTCCTTCCTCCCTTCCTTCCTTCCTCTCTTCCTTCCTCTCTTCCTTCCTCTCTTCCTTCCTCTCTTCATTCCTTCCTTCCTCTCTTCCTCCTCTCTTCCTTCCTCTCTTCCTTCCTTCCTCTCTTCCTTCCTCTCTTCCTTCCTTCCTCCCTTCCCTCCTTCCTCCCTTCCTTCCCTCCTCTCTTCCTTCCTCCCTTCCTTCCCTCCTCTCTTCCTTCCTCTCTTCCTTCCTTCCTCTCTTCCTTCTTCTCTTCCTTCCTTCCTCCCTTCCCTCCTTCCTCCCTTCCTTCCCTCCTCTCTTCCTTCCTCCCTTCCTTCCCTCCTCTCTTCCTTCCTCCCTTCCTTCCCTCCTCTCTTCCTTCCTCTCTTCCTTCCTTCCTCCCTTCCCTCCTTCCTCCCTTCCTTCCCTCCTCTCTTCCTTCCTCTCTTCCTTCCTCCCTTCCTTCCCTCCTCTCTTCCTTCCTCCCTTCCTTCCCTCCCCTCTTCCTTCCTCTCTTCGTCTCCTGCAGCAGATTTAAAGAGTCTTGTTGTTTGGTTGTTGTTTGCTGTCAGTCTGTTTAGGTGATGATGACATTAATTGAATATGTTTTTCTTGATTATCTTCAGGCTTCTCTTCATGTCTGATATGTTGTTCATCTTTTTATGAGCAGTAATAAATCACAGCTCATCTCTGGCTGCTGTCGTGTGAACGTGTTGATGCTTCAGGGGAACTTTGGTTCATGCAGGAGAAAGAAAACAGACTGGAACCAACAGATACACAAATATCACCATTCATATCAAACATGAACACTGAAGTGAAAATAAGAGATATAGATACAGTAAGATCTGTGGAGTCAATGATGGACTCAAGAATCACATCCTGCTGCAGTTTGTTCCATCTGACTGCAGGAAAACCAAACGTTAACAAACCAAACCTGAGATATAAAGTAGAAAAACAGTGAATTTGTGAGATATATCAGCTGTTTTATTATTTATGTCTTCATAAATAAATGCTAAAGAGTGCAAGTCCCTATATTCTATATTAAAACATGAATTTGCATCATATTAACATAACAACTTCTCACATTATAATGAGAAAAGTTTCTGTCTTTAATGAGACGTTTTTAAAGTGGAAGAACAAAGAGGTTTGTTAAACAGATAAAAAGAAGTGAAATCCTGCGACTATAGGTTGTTTACAGAGGAAGCTCTCTGAAGCTGACCAATCAGAACAGAGTGGGCTCATCAGGAGGCGGGCCTTAAAGAGACAGGAGCTAAAACGGCCTGTTTCAGACAGAGGCTGAACTGAGGGGCTGCATAAAGGACCAGTAGAAGATAAATAAGCAGTTTTTATTCCAGTAGAGCCCCAGAATATAAATATAGAGCTGGACATGTGCAGAATATGTGTCAGTTAAAATGAAGTTTCCTCCTGTTGTCTTCGTCCTCGGAGCTAAAAACAAACAACTTTATCACAAGACGCATCTGTCTGTCTGCACTCATATATATGTATATATATATATATATATATATACATATACATATATATATATATATATATATATATATGAGTATATATATATATATACATACATTTTCACCTTATTTATAGTTTTGCACATGTTGTTAATGTCTGCTCTGTTGCACTGAGCTTCCTCTGCTTCCCTTTATGTTTAGATGTGGTTAATAAAACTGAACTTGAAGCAAATATGTTTTGAAAGAAGCAGACTGTCACTCCGATGACTTTCTTCTCTCTGGAGGGAAACCTTTACAAAGTCTGTACAAAGACAAAAACAGGTCCGAATTCCCAACGCTGACACACACCAACGAACAAGAAAACAAAACACAAAAAAGCTGCAGAGCGGCGAATAATGAGGATGAATGTTGTGTCAGCTGCCGTCTCCGAGGTCAACAACGCAGCTCAGACTGTGATACTGTTCTCACCATCATGCATATTCCTGTTAATTAACGAGTTTAATCAAATTACCATGAAGAACATCTGGGAGCAGATCCTTTACTTTAATAAAAGATACTAAAATAATATTCCTGCATTCAACATCTTAATCATGTAAAAGTACATAAATATCATCAGTGAAATGAAATAAAGTATCACAAGTAAAAGTTCAGCCTAATGTCGAGTGTTATATTTATCATACATATATATATATATATTATTTGAATATTAATGCTCCAGCATTTAATCTGAGTCACAGAGAACTTTACTGTTATTTATATAAACTGACATAAAAGCTTTTTCTCTGTTTTCTTCTTCATTCTTCTCCTCCTTTCTTCCTTTTTATGTCTCTTCTTTCCTTCTATCTTTCTTTTTCATTCTTGTTTCTCTTTTTTTCCTCCTCTGCTGTGTTTCTTCCTTCTCTCCTTCCTTTTTCCATCCGCTTTGTTTTTCTTCCCTCCTTATTTATAAAGCAACATGTTAATGTCGTCAAGGTCGAGTTAATTATACTGCTAGATAATCAATAACTAGAACAAACTGATCATATGTTTTACATATAAAATATTGATCTGAAAAGTAACTAAAGCTGTAAAATAAATGTAGTGGAGTGGAAGTATAAAGTAGCATCACATGGAAATAACAAGTACATAACAACTGTACTGAAGTAAATGTACTTAGTTACTTTCCATCAGTGTGTGACATCACTGAGCACAGACAGGAAGATGAATCAGCTGTTTGACCACTGAGTCTAGTTGACATTATGAATGTGGGTGTTTGTGATGTGCTGCTGTGTGTGGCTTTGTGTTTTGGATGGTGTGCTCTTTGGTTTTTTGTTTTTGTTGTATGTTTTGATTGTAATGGACTACAGATGCAAATTAGCTTCAAGCTAACTCTGGTGCATCATTTATGCTTAATACTGCACACTGTCCTGTTCAATAAATCAAATCAATCTGTTTAAAAATAAATAAATAAATAATGTGACATTGTTCAACATAAAGACCAGTATATAATATAATATAATGTAATGTAATGTAATGTAATATAATGTAATGTAATGTAATGTAATGTAATATAATATAATATAATATAATATAATATAATATAATATAATATATCTACCAGCTCAGTTCAGCTGCAGGTCAGTGGGAACGAGGAGGAGGAGGATGATGAAGATAAATGATTATCAAAGATGTTCAGGATATAAATATTGATCTGTCGTCTTTAAGACTGATGTTTAACCCTTCATCACTCTGTGATGAAGACACATGAGCTCTGATCAAGCACCAGAACACAGTCTGAAGGTGCTGATGGTTCTGATGGTCCTGATGGTTCTGAAGGTTCTGATGGTTCTGAAGGTGCTGATGGTTCTGATGGTTCTGATGGTTCTGATGGTTCTGAAGGTCCTGATGGTTCTGAAGGTTCTGATGGTTCTGATGGTTCTGATGGTTCTGATGGTCCTGATGGTTCTGAAGGTTCTGAAGGTTCTGATGGTTCTGATGGTTCTGATGGTTCTGATGGTTCTGAAGGTCCTGATGGTTCTGAAGGTTCTGATGGTTCTGATGGTTCTGATGGTTCTGAAGGTTCTGATGGTCCTGATGGTTCTGATGGTTCTGATGGTTCTGATGGTTCCTCGTTGTTTTGCAGCAGGTTGTTGTTTGTTCTCAGTGAGTCTGATGTGAATATTCAGTGTTTTGTTTTTGACTTAATGACGTCATCTCACTTCATAACGAGCCTCTAATCAAAGGGAAATGTGCCTGCGTGTGTGTGTGTGTGTGTGTGTGTGCGTGTGTGTGTGTGCGTGCCTGCGTGTGTGTGTGTTCAGATCACAGCGGAGGAGCTGACGGGGAACGACGACTACATCGAACTCTCCTTCAGCGCCAGGAAACTGGACGACAAGGTGACAGCTGATCATCAGTCAACACTGTTTTACTGTAACCATGACGACGAAGGTCTCCTAACCTTATAACCCAAACCACAACAGTTCTAACCACAGCGCTGACTCATCATTAAATGTTTTTATTGATACCTGCTGATCAGAAAACAGTTTAATGAAAACATGAATTAGGAGACGTGTTGGTGGATCTGATTCCTGATGATTAATATCATCAACATGACTCATGTTAGCAAAACTCTTTCAAATAATTAGCACAAATAAACATTAGTTACTGATTGATTAATGATTAAAAATCCCAGTTCACTCCAGTTTATCCAGTTAAATCTACAGTTTTAATCTGTATCTGAATGATATTTGATTGAGAGTAGCTTCTGCAGCATCTCCGTCCTCTGACGGTGAAGACAGTCTGAATGCTGTGCTGTCACTCATTCATCCCTCTAATACTCAGCCTGTGTGTGTGTGTGTGTGTGTGTGTGTGTGTGTGTGTGTGTGTGTGTGTGTGTGTGTGTGTGTGTGTTCAGGACTTCTTCAGTAAGTCTGATCCGTTCCTGGAGATCTATCGGCTGAATGACGACGCCACGCTGCAGCTGGTCTACAGAACGGAGGTACAAACACACTGATGACTGATCTACTGTAAACCCACAAACCTGCAGGTTACAGGACGCTTCACAGTTATTTATGTCTCAACAGTCAGTCATCAAACGAATCATTCCTCCTGTTCATACTGACCATTAGAAGATCCCTTCATAATGACCTTACAATGGAAGTGATGGAGGACAAAATCCACAGTCTGAAGCTAATATGAAGCTTCAGCGTCCAAATGAGTCAAATCAAGTAGATATCTTTCAACGTTACAGTCTTTTTAGTGCCAAAGTTCCTCTTTTTGTTACTATACTTCCACCTGCAGCTCAACAGGGAAACACAAAGACTGTAAATGTGTCAGATATCCACTTGATATGACTAACTCAGACTAATGAAGCTGAATAGAAGCTTCACACAGACTTTTAAATGACTGTGTGGACACACTGTGGATTTTATCCTCCATCACTTCCATTAAAGCACATTTGAAGGATCTTTTAATATCCAGTATGAACAGGAGGAATGATTACAGACACCTGACTGCTGGTTTAACACACTGGGAACACTGGGAACACTGGGAACCCTCCTTTAAACTAAGCTAACCAAACACTTAGTGCTGACTGACTCACTATACATGTTTTTTTTATGCTTTTCGAATGTAATTTCCAGAATAAAATGGTCTTATATTCAGGCCAGTGTGGTTTTATCATCATTATAAAGCTCAGAGCACAAAGACTAAACTAACAGTTAAATATTGTTTAATCCTCTCTGTCTCCTCTCAGACTGTTATGAATAATCTCAACCCGGTGTGGAAAACCTTCAAAGTTTCACTGAACTCACTCTGCAGCGGAGACCATGAACGCAAGCTGCAGGTACACACACACACACACACACACACACACACACACACACACACACACACACAGTCGGTCTCTTGTATCAGTCGATGGATTTCGCGGCTCCAGTCTAAATGTGGACGTCTGATTGGCTGCAGCAGCAGGTCAGACGTCTGAACTCTCTGACGGTCGATCAGCTGAGACGAGTTTTGTATCAGTTTCCACTCGTCAACATCACAGCTGACGTGAGGAACATTCATCATCCGTTCTGTCCGTTAATCGTTACCTGATGTGTTCGCCTGGCGGCCCTTCAATCAGCCCGGGGGCCAGAGGTTGGACCTCCTGTCAGCAGCACAGAGATGAGGTTTGAGGGTCGACGACCTCCAGTGAAACGATCGGCGGCTGAACAGGAAAACGTTCAGAGGTGAAACTTTACGTTCTGTCTCATCGACAGAGAAACGCTGCCAACAAACAGCTGCTTCACTCTGATCTCTTATTTTATATTTCATGTTGTTTCATAAATCCTTCATGATTAAAATCATATTTTATTAATATGAGGAAATCTGCTGTTTCTGTTCTGTAGAAACTGTATAATTATTAATATTATATTAGTAAAAATATATAATTACTATAACCCAACATAAATCAGAACTATAATTAATAAAAAATATGTTTTATGATGTGAAATTCTATTTTATAAATGTTTATATTTCTATCAATTTTAGTTTATTTTTTTCTTCTTTTGTACTTTTTTGTTCTGTGTAAAAATACATTTAAAAAAATAATAAAAAGCAAACTAACATACTGTATATAATCATTATAAATGAACTTTATCAGTGTTCACATCTAAATGAGTTCAATGTTTCCTGGTTTAAAGGTAAAATATCTGCTGTTGTCGTCACTGTTTGAGACTGCAGGTTCAGATCTGGACACATTTAAAACAGTGAAATTTCACTGTGAATTAAATTTATTTGAATGAAATTGCAGCGTAAAGTAAGTAAATCCACAGATTTATTGCTTTAAGTTCAACTTTGGTGAACTTTGACACATGAATTTGTGCTCTCGACTGATATCGATCCGTCGTGACGGAGCTGAGGAAGCTAACGTAGCTTATTAGCTGTGTTGCTAACATCCAGTTTTACTGAAGCTCCTCTATCAGAGACATGTTTACACACAGTTAGAAGACAGGAGGCCATGATGCTAATATGTCTTTAATAAACTGTGTGAAGTTGTTGTTCCGTTAGCAACTGAGCTAAGAGTTTGCTAACTAACTATTAGCGACTGAACTAAAAGTTTGCTAACTAACCGTTAGCAAGCTTGTTCAGGCAAAACACAAGTAAGAATCTTCTGATGAGAGTGAAGCTTCTGTGTAGAGAAGAAAATCTTAATTACTTTTATTTCATGTCTGACATTTAGTGAACCAGACGAACCGTCTGCACAGTTTAACTTTCAGGTTGAAGCTGCGACACAAAGAGAAATGAATGTGAGACGACAGCAGACTGTATCTGCTGCTGAGTAATCTCACAGCCCTGCGGTTCAATAACGACCTCCTGAAACGAGACCAATTAACGTGATTAATAACCGTGATCACAGATATTTAGGAGAATAAAACAGATGATCATTCTTCTGCGGCTGTGTGGCTCATGTACATATTGTTCTGCTTCAGGGTGAATATTTGTGACGCTACATTAACACGGAGGCCGGCGACCGCTGCTTCACATCTGCTGTCATCCGTCACGGCGGAGATGCTCTGATATGAATGTTTTTAATGTCGATGCCACACAGATTGTCTCTAGAGGAAGAGTTCAGGAGGAGCTCCAAGGTACCAGAATAAAAAGATCAGATCACAGTGAACTCAGCACGTCTGATCTATCCACAAAGAGAAGAGCCAACGTTACCCCATCACGCTGGAAGGTGGAGCACTAGAAGAGGTGGAGAGCTTCACCTACGTTGGCAGCGTTATTGACAGACTGCTGGACAGATGACGACGTAAAAACCCGGATCTGACCAACAACACCAAGACCAGGATCTTCAGTATCACTGTGAAGCCTGTTGTGCTGTAACGGAGAGACTCTCGCCTCAGAAGAATCCTACAACTTCTCCGGTCAGATGTCATCAGCAACCAGCTGTGGCAGCGAAGGAGTCAGCTGCCTGCAGAGGAAGAAATCCTCCAGAGACGCTGGAGATGAATTGGTCACAGCCTGCATCCAGCAGCACCATGACGTGCCCTCTTTTAGAATCCATGAGGGAAAAGAAAAGAGGCAGACCAAGAAACACCTGGCGCCGTGACCCGGAGGCGTGAAGAG